>NW_027222133.1:0-30156 GCF_041296265.1 Equus caballus
CACCAAGTGTCCAGACCACTGAACACGCACCGACCAGAGGAAAGGAAGGACTTGTCCCAAAGTCAACTCTCCAGACTTTCTGTGCAAGGAGGGAACGAACGGAGCACCCTCCAGCCTCACGCTTTCTCTTCCATGCTTTCAAGTGTGGGGCACATACCTCTGCTCACAACGCTCCCCGGACAGCCCCCACTGCACCCCTAACAGGTAGACTTCTGCACAGTCAAGGGCTTTGGAAAGCACTGGCTCTGCACACAAATCTTACGTGGCCCTCGACAGGCCACTGCGCCTGAACCGGCCTGAGCTTCAGGCCCACAACAGGCTTCGTGAAAACCCCAACGGAACGTAGCCTCGAAAAGAGGGAGACCCGCACTCCTCAGAACGCCTCGAGACCAGTGTCCTTATCGACTTCGCGTCTGTCCTTCCAAGAAGCCAAGACCACGGCTGGTGCTTCAGCGCCCGACTCCCGGCACCGCATGCCCAGGCTGGCCCCTGGGCAGGTGCCCGGCACACACCGCCCGTTCCACGAACGCCTCAAGCGCACGAAGAGACCCCTCGCTCCCCGCGCCGCGCAGCTGTCCCGCGACCTGACGGGCACCTCTCGGCGCACAAGCCTATTCCTCAGGGACACGCTCGCCTCCCACCAGCCCCCAGGCCCACGCCCACGCCCCCCCAGGTACCTCTCTCAGATGGAATCCTCTTCGCAGGCGCCCTGGTCGTCCGTGTCCGGCGAGCAGGAAGAGCGGGAGCTGAAGGACGGCCTCCTCAGGCTAGCGGGCCGTGGCTGTGCACGGCCCGGGCTGCTGTGCCCAGCGGGGACGCGGAGCGCCGTCCACGGACGCCGGGGGAACGGACGAGCCCGGCCCGGGAGAGAGCAGCACAGCGCGGCCGGACTCCGCCGGGCTCGGCTCTGGGCAGGCAGGCGCGGCTCGCCGACGCCTCCCACGCCTCCCAGGACGGCGGCCCAGCAGCCGCGCGCTCCTCTCCTCTCCTCGCGCGCGCGCAGCGCGCGCGCGCCGCCGCCGCCCAGACGCTGCCCGGCCGTTGCCCCGCCCCCCCCCCCTCCGGTGGTGGACTGTGGACAGCGACGGGGACACCCTCCTGGGAGAACTCCTGCGGCCCCCGCCCACATGCTTGGGACCTTCGCGGAGCGGGAAGGTGCGCTGACAGGGACGCAGGGTCCCCGCTACGCTCGCTCTCGGGGAACTGCAGCCTCCTCCCTCGGCTTTCACTTGAATGTCACACCCGAAACCATGCAACGTCTACAAGCAAACATAGGCAGTGTGCTCTTTGACATCAGTCTTAGCAGCCTATTTTCAAGTACCACGTCTGACTGGGCAAGGGAAACAAAATACAAAATGAACAAACGGGACTACATCAAAGTCAAAAAACATCCTCTGCACCGCAAAGGAAACCATCCACAAAACCAAAACACAACCTAACAACTGGGAGAAGATTCTTGCAAACCGTATATCGGATAAGGGGTTAATATCCAAAACACAGAAAGAACTCATACATCTCAACAGCAAAAAACATCAACAACCCAATTGAAAAGGCGGGCAAAAGATCTGAGCAGTGATTTCTCCAAAGAAGGTATACGGATGGCCAACAGGCATATGGAAAGGGACTCAACATCCTTAGCGATCAGAGAAATGCAAATCACAACTACAAGGAGATGTCCCCTTACTCTGGTCAGAATGGCTCTAATTAACAAGACAAGAGACAAGTGTCGGAGAGGATGTGCAGAGAAGGGAACTCTCCTGCACTGCTGGTGGGAGGGCAGACTGGTGCAGCCACTACGGAAAGCAGGATGGAGTATCCTCAGAAAACTAAGAACACATCTACCATATGTATGATCCAGCTAGCCCACTGCTGGCTATTCATCCAAAGAACTTGAAAACACCAATGCAGAGGGACACATGCACCCCTAGGCTCACTGCAGCATTATTCACAACAGCCAAAACTTGGAAGCAACCTAGGTGCCCATCAAGGGAAGAATGGATAAAGAAGATGTGGTATGTATACACAATGGAATGCCACTCGGCCCTAAGAAATGATGAGATCCGCCCATTTGTGACAACGTCGATGGACCTTGAGGGTATTATGTGAAGTGAAATAAATCAGAGGGACAAAGTCAAACACCGTGTGATCTCACTCATAAGGAGAAGATAAAAACAACGACAAACGCACACAGAGCAAAGGAGATTGCATTGGTGGTTACCATAGGGGGAGGGGGGAGGGGAGAGAGCCAAAGGGGTGATGAGGCTCACATGTGAGGTGACGGACTATCATTAGTTTTCGGGTGGTGAACACGATGTAATCTACACAGAATTCAAAATATATTACAACGTACATCTGAAAGCTATATCATCTTAGGATCCACTGTTACTGCAATAAAATAAAATAAAATAAAATAAAATAAAATAAAATAAAAAGTGTAGGAGCCTCAAGAGGCTAACAGGCTTTTGAAAAGTTATTCCAGGGATTTTTATGGCTTAGCTCAGGGCGGCAGACACCAGCCTGAGACACAGCTGTGGCACAGCTACTAACTTCAACTAAACTGTATTCCGACTGGAGGGAAATCAAAACTACTGCAATCATAATTTCTTGAAGGCTTCACTTTGTGCCAGATCCTGTGCCGACTGCTTTGCACCAACTGTCTCATTTAATCCTCACATCCAAAAGGCAGGTTACCGTTATTCTCCCCATTGTCAAGGTGAGGAGGCGGAAGCAGAAAGATGGCAATCTGCCTGGAATTCACAGAAGGATTCTCTAGGTCATGACATGACTTTTGGACAAGATTTCAAGGTTTAACACATTACAGTGCAGATGCAGATCCCAGTATCACAGAACGTGAAAAACACTGAGTCCTGCCAAATGTCTTAAAACACTAATTATGGATCCTCACAATCTCTTGGCCTGTTTTCTCAGATGAGGGAAAAACCCAGCGTGAAAAACCGTTGATGAGATGTCTGCAGAGGAGGACTACGTCTGGTCTTTAAAGCCGGGACCTATCCCAGTAGATTCTGAGTCAGTGGGTCCAGAGTAGGCCTTGAGCGTCTCTGTTCTTTTCCAAAGCCCCACAGGCTACACTTCCGTGCCCTTGGAGTTGGGAAGTCCAGTCATGCCCTACATCGGGACGTTTCAGTCAACAACGGGGGTCCCATCAGATTAGTCCCATATGGCCTAGGTGTGTAGGAGGCTCTGCCATCCAGGTTTAGGAACTCCGTGGTGTTTGCTCAGTCTCGAGATTGCCTGACCATGACACACTCCTCAGAACTCATCCCCACTGTTAAGCAAAGCATGACTATACCGCCTTGGATTCTCCACGGTCCCAGACCTGAACTGTTTAGATGACTGCACACGCAGAGGGCACCGTGTCTGAGGCAGAGAGCAGCTGGAATCACAAAAGCTCTCGACAGAGAGTCAAGGAAAGGCGTGCTCTGCTTACACGACTCTCTACTTTTCTCTGGGTCTGAACCATTTCCTAGCTAATCTGCTTTTTTTAACCGAGCAGCTTTGCCAAAAAAAAAAAAAAAGAAAAAACACAAAGTTACCAACAAACACTAAACAAACCAATATAAACAATACATATTAAATAAGCCTAACCCTACTATGCTACTGAAAAGGCTTTTATTTCCCTGGGATAATTTGGACAGCATTAGATTGTTTTACCAAGAGCAGCCAAGTCCAGGGAGATTATTTCTAATTCCACAGTGCTGCAGATGCGGTCAGTAGCAACTGCAAGCCGGAAAGGAAACAAAACAAAGTTGGGTGTAATCCATTCAAGTTCAGACGTTTCACCAGGGACAGCCTCCAAGCCTTGAATAGTTAGGTATGCATTTAGCCATTTCTTTAGTCAACCACTACTAACGCCTGCTAAAGGCCAGACACTGCTCTAAGTACTTTACGGATATGAAATATCCTCTCACCTTTACACTCACCTATGGAGTGTGTATGATAATCATCCCCGTTTTACAGATCAGGAAACTGACACACAGAATGGTACACTAACTTGCCCAAGTTCACACAGCCCGTAGGTGGCAGAGCCAGGACCCATGTGACAGAGTCTGGCTCCAGAGTCCACGTTCTGAATCACCACGCTTAGTCCCCAAAAACCTAGAGAAAGCGCCAGCCTCAATCGAAAAGTTTTCTTTTCCCCACCCTACAGTCCCTACGCGGCGGCCCCAGTCTCCAGGGCATGCTTTCAGCTCCTCTGACAGGCCCTACTCCTCCCTTGCCCTGTCCCAACACTCTCCCGCCCAGGTCCTCCTTTTCTTTTAGGCATCTGCTCTCAGCTTCAACATCACTGCCTAAGTCACCAAGTCTAACAGGAAATGCCGTCTTTCTCAACACTCAACACAAAATTGCTTTTACGTATCTCCTAGGTAATTGGTGGCTGCCTGTCTGTCCTTTCCAACCAGGCTGTGAGGGCCAGTACGTCAAACAGCCTGTCAGTCTTGCTCACCAAGTGTCCAGACCACTGAACACGCACCGACCAGAGGAAAGGAAGGACTTGTCCCAAAGTCAACTCTCCAGACTTTCTGTGCAAGGAGGGAACGAACGGAGCACCCTCCAGCCTCACGCTTTCTCTTCCATGCTTTCAAGTGTGGGGCACATACCTCTGCTCACAACGCTCCCCGGACAGCCCCCACTGCACCCCTAACAGGTAGACTTCTGCACAGTCAAGGGCTTTGGAAAGCACTGGCTCTGCACACAAATCTTACGTGGCCCTCGACAGGCCACTGCCCCTGAACCGGCCTGAGCTTCAGGCCCACAACAGGCTTCGTGAAAACCCCAACGGAACGTAGCCTCGAAAAGAGGGAGACCCGCACTCCTCAGAACGCCTCGAGACCAGTGTCCTTATCGACTTCGCGTCTGTCCTTCCAAGAAGCCAAGACCACGGCTGGCGCTTCAGCGCCCGACTCCCGGGCACCGCATGCCCAGGCTGGCCCCTGGGCAGGTGCCCGGCACACACCGCCCGTTCCACGAACGCCTCAAGCGCACGAAGAGACCCCCTCGCTCCCCGCGCCGCACAGCTGTCCCGCGACCTGACGGGCACCTCTCGGCGCACAAGCCTATTCCTCAGGGACACGCTCGCCTCCCACCAGCCCCCAGGCCCACGCCCACGCCCCCCAGGTACCTCTCTCAGATGGAATCCTCTTCGCAGGCGCCCTGGTCGTCCGTGTCCGGCGAGCAGGAAGAGCGGGAGCTGAAGGACGGCCTCCTCAGGCTAGCGGCCGTGGCTGTGCACGGCCCGGGCTGCTGTGCCCAGCGGGGACGCGGAGCGCCGTCCACGGACGCCGGGGGAACGGACGAGCCCGGCCCGGGAGAGAGCAGCACAGCGCGGCCGGACTCCGCCGGGCTCGGCTCTGGGCAGGCAGGCGCGGCTCGCCGACGCCTCCCACGCCTCCCAGGACGGCGGCCCAGCAGCCGCGCGCTCCTCTCCTCTCCTCGCGCGCGGCGCGCGCGCGCGCCGCGGCCCAGACGCTGCCCGGCCGTTGCCCCGCCCCCCCCCCCTCCGGCGGTGGACTGCGGACAGCGACGGGGACACCCTCCTGGGAGAACTCCTGCGGCCCCGCCCACATGCTTGGGACCTTCGCGGAGCGGGAAGGTGCGCTGACAGGGACGCAGGGTCCCCGCTACGCTCGCTCTCGGGGAACTGCAGCCTCCTCCCTCGGCTTTCACTTGAATGTCACACCCGAAACCATGCAACGTCTACAAGCAAACATAGGCAGTGTGCTCTTTGACATCAGTCTTAGCAGCCTATTTTCAAGTACCACGTCTGACTGGGCAAGGGAAACAAAATACAAAATGAACAAACGGGACTACATCAAAGTCAAAAAACATCCTTTGCACCGCAAAGGAAACCATCCACAAAACCAAAACACAACCTAACAACTGGGAGAAGATTCTTGCAAACCGTATATCGGATAAGGGGTTAATATCCAAAACACAGAAAGAACTCATACATCTCAACAGCAAAAAACATCAACAACCCAATTGAAAAGGCGGGCAAAAGATCTGAGCAGTGATTTCTCCAAAGAAGGTATACGGATGGCCAACAGGCATATGGAAAGGGACTCAACATCCTTAGCGATCAGAGAAATGCAAATCACAACTACAAGGAGATGTCCCCTTACTCTGGTCAGAATGGCTCTAATTAACAAGACAAGAGACAAGTGTCGGAGAGGATGTGCAGAGAAGGGAACTCTCCTGCACTGCTGGTGGGAGGGCAGACTGGTGCAGCCACTACGGAAAGCAGGATGGAGTATCCTCAGAAAACTAAGAATACATCTACCATATGTATGATCCAGCTAGCCCACTGCTGGCTATTCATCCAAAGAACTTGAAAACACCAATGCAGAGGGACACATGCACCCCTAGGCTCACTGCAGCATTATTCACAACAGCCAAAACTTGGAAGCAACCTAGGTGCCCATCAAGGGAAGAATGGATAAAGAAGATGTGGTATGTATACACAATGGAATGCCACTCGGCCCTAAGAAATGATGAGATCCGCCCATTTGTGACAACGTCGATGGACCTTGAGGGTATTATGTGAAGTGAAATAAATCAGAGGGACAAAGTCAAACACCGTGTGATCTCACTCATAAGGAGAAGATAAAAACAACGACAAACGCACACAGAGCAAAGGAGATTGCATTGGTGGTTACCATAGGGGGAGGGGGGAGGGGAGAGAGCCAAAGGGGTGATGAGGCTCACATGTGAGGTGACGCACTATCATTAGTTTTCGGGTGGTGAACACGATGTAATCTACACAGAATTCAAAATATATTACAACGTACATCTGAAAGCTATATCATCTTAGGATCCACTGTTACTGCAATAAAATAAAATAAAATAAAATAAAATAAAATAAAATAAAATAAAAAAGTGTAGGAGCCTCAAGAGGCTAACAGGCTTTTGAAAAGTTATTCCAGGGATCTTTATGGCTTAGCTCAGGGCGGCAGGCACCAGCCTGAGACACAGCTGTGACACAGCCACCAACTTCAAGTAAACTATATTCCGACTGGAGGGAAATCAAGACTACTGTCATCATAATTGATTGAAGGCTTCACTTTGTGCCAGATCCTGCACCGACTGCTCTACACCAACTGTCTCATTTAATCCTCACATCCAAAAGGTAGGTTACTGTTATTCTCCCCATTGCAAAGGTGAGGAGGCGGAAGCAGAAAGATGGCAATCTGCCTGCAATTCACAGAAGGATTCCCTAGGTAATGACATGACTTTTGGACAAGGTTTCAAGGTTTCACACATTCCAGTGGAGATGCAGATCCCAGAATGTGAAAAACACCGAGTCCTGCTAAAGGTCTTAAAACACTAATTATGGATCCTCACAATCTCTTGGCCTGTTTTCTCAGAGGAGGGAAAACCCAGTGTGAAAAACCGTTGAGGAGATGTCTGCAGAGGAGGACTACGTCTGGTCTTTAAAGCCGGGAACTATCCCAGTAGATTCTGAGTCAGTGGGTCCAGAGTAGGCCTTGAGCGTCTCTGTTCTTTTCAAAAGCCCCACAGGCTACACTTCCGTGCCCCTGGAGTTGGGAAGTCCAGTCATGCCCTACCTCGGGACGTTTCAGTCAACAACGGGGGTCCCATCAGATTAGTCCCATATGGCCTAGGTGTGTAGGAGGCTCTGCCATCCAGGTTTAGGAACTCCGTGGTGTTTGCACAGTCTCGAGATTGCCTGACCATGACACACTCCTCAGAACTCATCCCCACTGTTAAGCAAAGCATGACTATACCGCCTTGGATTCTCCACGGTCCCAGACCTGAACTGTTTAGATGACTGCACACGCAGAGGGCACCGTGTCTGAGGCAGAGAGCAGCTGGAATCACAAAAGCTCTCGACAGAGAGTCAAGGAAAGGCGTGCTCTGCTTACACGACTCTCTACTTTTCTCTGGGTCTGAACCATTTCCTAGCTAATCTGCTTTTTTTAACCGAGCAGCTTTGCCAAAAAAAAAAAAAAAAGAAAAAACACAAAGTTACCAACAAACACTAAACAAACCAATATAAACAATACATATTAAATAAGCCTAACCCTACTATGCTACTGAAAAGGCTTTTATTTCCCTGGGATAATTTGGACAGCATTAGATTGTTTTACCAAGAGCAGCCAAGTCCAGGGAGATTATTTCTAATTCCACAGTGCTGCAGATGCGGTCAGTAGCAACTGCAAGCCGGAAAGGAAACAAAACAAAACAAAGTTGGGTGTAATCCATTCAAGTTCACACGTTTCACCAGGGACAGCCTCCAAGCCTTGAATAGTTAGGTATGCATTTAGCCATTTCTTTAATCAACCACTACTAACGCCTGCTAAAGGCCAGACACTGCTCTAAGTACTTTACGGATATGAAATATCCTCTCACCTTTACACTCACCTATGGAGTGTGTATGATAATCATCCCCGTTTTACAGATCAGGAAACTGACACACAGAATGGTACAGTAACTTGCCCGAGTTCACACAGCCCGTAGGTGGCAGAGCCAGGACCCATGTGACAGAGTCTGGCTCCAGAGTCCACGTTCTGAATCACCACGCTTAGTCCCCAAAAACCTAGAGAAAGCGCCAGCCTCAATCGAAAAGTTTTCTTTTCCCCACCCTACAGTCCCTACGCGGCGGCCCCAGTCTCCAGGGCATGCTTTCAGCTCCTCTGACAGGCCCTACTCCTCCCTTGCCCTGTCCCAACACTCTCCCGCCCAGGTCCTCCTTTTCTTTTAGGCATCTGCTCTCAGCTTCAACATCACTGCCTAAGTCACCAAGTCTAACAGGAAATGCCGTCTTTCTCAACACTCAACACAAAATTGCTTTTACGTATCTCCTAGGTAATTGGTGGCTGCCTGTCTGTCCTTTCCAACCAGGCTGTGAGGGCCAGTACGTCAAACAGCCTGTCAGTCTTGCTCACCAAGTGTCCAGACCACTGAACACGCACCGACCAGAGGAAAGGAAGGACTTGTCCCAAAGTCAACTCTCCAGACTTTCTGTGCAAGGAGGGAACGAACGGAGCACCCTCCAGCCTCACGCTTTCTCTTCCATGCTTTCAAGTGTGGGGCACATACCTCTGCTCACAACGCTCCCCGGACAGCCCCCACTGCACCCCTAACAGGTAGACTTCTGCACAGTCAAGGGCTTTGGAAAGCACTGGCTCTGCACACAAATCTTACGTGGCCCTCGACAGGCCACTGCCCCTGAACCGGCCTGAGCTTCAGGCCCACAACAGGCTTCGTGAAAACCCCAACGGAACGTAGCCTCGAAAAGAGGGAGACCCGCACTCCTCAGAACGCCTCGAGACCAGTGTCCTTATCGACTTCGCGTCTGTCCTTCCAAGAAGCCAAGACCACGGCTGGCGCTTCAGCGCCCGACTCCCGGGCACCGCATGCCCAGGCTGGCCCCTGGGCAGGTGCCCGGCACACACCGCCCGTTTCACGAACGCCTCAAGCGCACGAAGAGACCCCCTCGCTCCCCGCGCCGCACAGCTGTCCCGCGACCTGACGGGCACCTCTCGGCGCACAAGCCTATTCCTCAGGGACACGCTCGCCTCCCACCAGCCCCCAGGCCCACGCCCACGCCCCCCAGGTACCTCTCTCAGATGGAATCCTCTTCGCAGGCGCCCTGGTCGTCCGTGTCCGGCGAGCAGGAAGAGCGGGAGCTGAAGGACGGCCTCCTCAGGCTAGCGGCCGTGGCTGTGCACGGCCCGGGCTGCTGTGCCCAGCGGGGACGCGGAGCGCCGTCCACGGACGCCGGGGGAACGGACGAGCCCGGCCCGGGAGAGAGCAGCACAGCGCGGCCGGACTCCGCCGGGCTCGGCTCTGGGCAGGCAGGCGCGGCTCGCCGACGCCTCCCACGCCTCCCAGGACGGCGGCCCAGCAGCCGCGCGCTCCTCTCCTCTCCTCGCGCGCGCGCAGCGCGCGCCGCCGCCCAGACGCTGCCCGGCCGTTGCCCCGCCCCCCCCCCTCCGGCGGTGGACTGCGGACAGCGACGGGGACACCCTCCTGGGAGAACTCCTGCGGCCCCGCCCACATGCTTGGGACCTTCGCGGAGCGGGAAGGTGCGCTGACAGGGACGCAGGGTCCCCCGCTACGCTCGCTCTCGGGGAACTGCAGCCTCCTCCCTCGGCTTTCACTTGAATGTCACACCCGAAACCATGCAACGTCTACAAGCAAACATAGGCAGTGTGCTCTTTGACATCAGTCTTAGCAGCCTATTTTCAAGTACCACGTCTGACTGGGCAAGGGAAACAAAATACAAAATGAACAAACGGGACTACATCAAAGTCAAAAAACATCCTCTGCACCGCAAAGGAAACCATCCACAAAACCAAAACACAACCTAACAACTGGGAGAAGATTCTTGCAAACCGTATATCGGATAAGGGGTTAATATCCAAAACACAGAAAGAACTCATACATCTCAACAGCAAAAAACATCAACAACCCAATTGAAAAGGCGGGCAAAAGATCTGAGCAGTGATTTCTCCAAAGAAGGTATACGGATGGCCAACAGGCATATGGAAAGGGACTCAACATCCTTAGCGATCAGAGAAATGCAAATCACAACTACAAGGAGATGTCCCCTTACTCTGGTCAGAATGGCTCTAATTAACAAGACAAGAGACAAGTGTCGGAGAGGATGTGCAGAGAAGGGAACTCTCCTGCACTGCTGGTGGGAGGGCAGACTGGTGCAGCCACTACGGAAAGCAGGATGGAGTATCCTCAGAAAACTAAGAATACATCTACCATATGTATGATCCAGCTAGCCCACTGCTGGCTATTCATCCAAAGAACTTGAAAACACCAATGCAGAGGGACACATGCACCCCTAGGCTCACTGCAGCATTATTCACAACAGCCAAAACTTGGAAGCAACCTAGGTGCCCATCAAGGGAAGAATGGATAAAGAAGATGTGGTATGTATACACAATGGAATGCCACTCGGCCCTAAGAAATGATGAGATCCGCCCATTTGTGACAACGTCGATGGACCTTGAGGGTATTATGTGAAGTGAAATAAATCAGAGGGACAAAGTCAAACACCGTGTGATCTCACTCATAAGGAGAAGATAAAAACAACGACAAACGCACACAGAGCAAAGGAGATTGCATTGGTGGTTACCATAGGGGGAGGGGGGAGGGGAGAGAGCCAAAGGGGTGATGAGGCTCACATGTGAGGTGACGCACTATCATTAGTTTTCGGGTGGTGAACACGATGTAATCTACACAGAATTCAAAATATATTACAACGTACATCTGAAAGCTATATCATCTTAGGATCCACTGTTACTGCAATAAAATAAAATAAAATAAAATAAAATAAAATAAAATAAAATAAAAAAGTGTAGGAGCCTCAAGAGGCTAACAGGCTTTTGAAAAGTTATTCCAGGGATCTTTATGGCTTAGCTCAGGGCGGCAGGCACCAGCCTGAGACACAGCTGTGACACAGCCACCAACTTCAAGTAAACTATATTCCGACTGGAGGGAAATCAAGACTACTGTCATCATAATTGATTGAAGGCTTCACTTTGTGCCAGATCCTGCACCGACTGCTCTACACCAACTGTCTCATTTAATCCTCACATCCAAAAGGTAGGTTACTGTTATTCTCCCCATTGCAAAGGTGAGGAGGCGGAAGCAGAAAGATGGCAATCTGCCTGCAATTCACAGAAGGATTCCCTAGGTAATGACATGACTTTTGGACAAGGTTTCAAGGTTTCACACATTCCAGTGGAGATGCAGATCCCAGAATGTGAAAAACACCGAGTCCTGCTAAAGGTCTTAAAACACTAATTATGGATCCTCACAATCTCTTGGCCTGTTTTCTCAGAGGAGGGAAAACCCACTGTGAAAAACCGTTGAGGAGATGTCTGCAGAGGAGGACTACGTCTGGTCTTTAAAGCCGGGAACTATCCCAGTAGATTCTGAGTCAGTGGGTCCAGAGTAGGCCTTGAGCGTCTCTGTTCTTTTCCAAAGCCCCACAGGCTACACTTCCGTGCCCCTGGAGTTGGGAAGTCCGGTCATGCCCTACCTCGGGACGTTTCAGTCAACAACGGGGGTCCCATCAGATTAGTCCCATATGGCCTAGGTGTGTAGGAGGCTCTGCCATCCAGGTTTAGGAACTCCGTGGTGTTTGCACAGTCTCGAGATTGCCTGACCATGACACACTCCTCAGAACTCATCCCCACTGTTAAGCAAAGCATGACTATACCGCCTTGGATTCTCCATGGTCCCAGACCTGAACTGTTTAGATGACTGCACACGCAGAGGGCACCGTGTCTGAGGCAGAGAGCAGCTGGAATCACAAAAGCTCTCGACAGAGAGTCAAGGAAAGGCGTGCTCTGCTTACACGACTCTCTACTTTTCTCTGGGTCTGAACCATTTCCTAGCTAATCTGCTTTTGTTAACCGAGCAGCTTTGCCAAAAAAAAAAAAAAAGAAAAAACACAAAGTTACCAACAAACACTAAACAAACCAATATAAACAATACATATTAAATAAGCCTAACCCTACTATGCTACTGAAAAGGCTTTTATTTCCCTGGGATAATTTGGACAGCATTAGATTGTTTTACCAAGAGCAGCCAAGTCCAGGGAGATTATTTCTAATTCCACAGTGCTGCAGATGCGGTCAGTAGCAACTGCAAGCCGGAAAGGAAACAAAACAAAGTTGGGTGTAATCCATTCAAGTTCACACGTTTCACCAGGGACAGCCTCCAAGCCTTGAATAGTTAGGTATGCATTTAGCCATTTCTTTAATCAACCACTACTAACGCCTGCTAAAGGCCAGACACTGCTCTAAGTACTTTACGGATATGAAATATCCTCTCACCTTTACACTCACCTATGGAGTGTGTATGATAATCATCCCCGTTTTACAGATCAGGAAACTGACACACAGAATGGTACAGTAACTTGCCCAAGTTCACACAGCCCGTAGGTGGCAGAGCCAGGACCCATGTGACAGAGTCTGGCTCCAGAGTCCACGTTCTGAATCACCACGCTTAGTCCCCAAAAACCTAGAGAAAGCGCCAGCCTCAATCGAAAAGTTTTCTTTTCCCCACCCTACAGTCCCTACGCGGCGGCCCCAGTCTCCAGGGCATGCTTTCAGCTCCTCTGACAGGCCCTACTCCTCCCTTGCCCTGTCCCAACACTCTCCCGCACAGGTCCTCCTTTTCTTTTAGGCATCTGCTCTCAGCTTCAACATCACTGCCTAAGTCACCAAGTCTAACAGGAAATGCCGTCTTTCTCAACACTCAACACAAAATTGCTTTTACGTATCTCCTAGGTAATTGGTGGCTGCCTGTCTGTCCTTTCCAACCAGGCTGTGAGGGCCAGTACGTCAAACAGCCTGTCAGTCTTGCTCACCAAGTGTCCAGACCACTGAACACGCACCGACCAGAGGAAAGGAAGGACTTGTCCCAAAGTCAACTCTCCAGACTTTCTGTGCAAGGAGGGAACGAACGGAGCACCCTCCAGCCTCACGCTTTCTCTTCCATGCTTTCAAGTGTGGGGCACATACCTCTGCTCACAACGCTCCCCGGACAGCCCCCACTGCACCCCTAACAGGTAGACTTCTGCACAGTCAAGGGCTTTGGAAAGCACTGGCTCTGCACACAAATCTTACGTGGCCCTCGACAGGCCACTGCCCCTGAACCGGCCTGAGCTTCAGGCCCACAACAGGCTTCGTGAAAACCCCAACGGAACGTAGCCTCGAAAAGAGGGAGACCCGCACTCCTCAGAACGCCTCGAGACCAGTGTCCTTATCGACTTCGCGTCTGTCCTTCCAAGAAGCCAAGACCACGGCTGGCGCTTCAGCGCCCGACTCCCGGGCACCGCATGCCCAGGCTGGCCCCTGGGCAGGTGCCCGGCACACACCGCCCGTTTCACGAACGCCTCAAGCGCACGAAGAGACCCCCTCGCTCCCCGCGCCGCACAGCTGTCCCGCGACCTGACGGGCACCTCTCGGCGCACAAGCCTATTCCTCAGGGACACGCTCGCCTCCCACCAGCCCCCAGGCCCACGCCCACGCCCCCCAGGTACCTCTCTCAGATGGAATCCTCTTCGCAGGCGCCCTGGTCGTCCGTGTCCGGCGAGCAGGAAGAGCGGGAGCTGAAGGACGGCCTCCTCAGGCTAGCGGCCGTGGCTGTGCACGGCCCGGGCTGCTGTGCCCAGCGGGGACGCGGAGCGCCGTCCACGGACGCCGGGGGAACGGACGAGCCCGGCCCGGGAGAGAGCAGCACAGCGCGGCCGGACTCCGCCGGGCTCGGCTCTGGGCAGGCAGGCGCGGCTCGCCGACGCCTCCCACGCCTCCCAGGACGGCGGCCCAACAGCCGCGCGCTCCTCTCCTCTCCTCGCGCGCGCGCCGCGCGCCGCCGCCCAGACGCTGCCCGGCCGTTGCCCCGCCCCCCCCCCCTCCGGCGGTGGACTGCGGACAGCGACGGGGACACCCTCCTGGGAGAACTCCTGCGGCCCCGCCCACATGCTTGGGACCTTCGCGGAGCGGGAAGGTGCGCTGACAGGGACGCAGGGTCCCCGCTACGCTCGCTCTCGGGGAACTGCAGCCTCCTCCCTCGGCTTTCACTTGAATGTCACACCCGAAACCATGCAACGTCTACAAGCAAACATAGGCAGTGTGCTCTTTGACATCAGTCTTAGCAGCCTATTTTCAAGTACCACGTCTGACTGGGCAAGGGAAACAAAATACAAAATGAACAAACGGGACTACATCAAAGTCAAAAAACATCCTCTGCACCGCAAAGGAAACCATCCACAAAACCAAAACACAACCTAACAACTGGGAGAAGATTCTTGCAAACCGTATATCGGATAAGGGGTTAATATCCAAAACACAGAAAGAACTCATACATCTCAACAGCAAAAAACATCAACAACCCAATTGAAAAGGCGGGCAAAAGATCTGAGCAGTGATTTCTCCAAAGAAGGTATACGGATGGCCAACAGGCATATGGAAAGGGACTCAACATCCTTAGCGATCAGAGAAATGCAAATCACAACTACAAGGAGATGTCCCCTTACTCTGGTCAGAATGGCTCTAATTAACAAGACAAGAGACAAGTGTCGGAGAGGATGTGCAGAGAAGGGAACTCTCCTGCACTGCTGGTGGGAGGGCAGACTGGTGCAGCCACTACGGAAAGCAGGATGGAGTATCCTCAGAAAACTAAGAACACATCTACCATATGTATGATCCAGCTAGCCCACTGCTGGCTATTCATCCAAAGAACTTGAAAACACCAATGCAGAGGGACACATGCACCCCTAGGCTCACTGCAGCATTATTCACAACAGCCAAAACTTGGAAGCAACCTAGGTGCCCATCAAGGGAAGAATGGATAAAGAAGATGTGGTATGTATACACAATGGAATGCCACTCGGCCCTAAGAAATGATGAGATCCGCCCATTTGTGACAACGTCGATGGACCTTGAGGGTATTATGTGAAGTGAAATAAATCAGAGGGACAAAGTCAAACACCGTGTGATCTCACTCATAAGGAGAAGATAAAAACAACGACAAACGCACACAGAGCAAAGGAGATTGGATTGGTGGTTACCATAGGGGGAGGGGGGAGGGGAGAGAGCCAAAGGGGTGATGAGGCTCACATGTGAGGTGACGCACTATCATTAGTTTTCGGGTGGTGAACACGATGTAATCTACACAGAATTCAAAATATATTACAACGTACATCTGAAAGCTATATCATCTTAGAATCCACTGTTACTGCAATAAAATAAAATAAAATAAAATAAAATAAAATAAAAAAGTGTAGGAGCCTCAAGAGGCCATCAGGCTTTTGAAAAGCTATTCCAGGGATCTTTATGGCTTAGCTCAGGGTGGCAGGCACCAGCCTGAGACACAGCTGTGACACAGCCACCAACTTCAAGTAAACTATATTCCGACTGGAGGGAAATCAAAACTACTGTCATCATAATTGATTGAAGGCTTCACTTTGTGCCAGATCCTGCGCCGACTGCTCTGCACCAACTGTCTCATTTAATCCTCACATCCAAAAGCTAGGTTACCGTTATTCTCCCCATTGCAAAGGTGAGCAGGCGGAAGCAGAAAGATGGCAATCTGCCTGCAATTCACAGAAGGATTCCCTAGGTAATGACATGACCTTTGGACAAGATTTCAAGGTTTAACACATTCCAGTGGAGATGCAGATCCCAGAATGTGAAAAACACCGAGTCCTGCTAAAGGTCTTAAAACACTAATTATGGATCCTCACAGTCTCTTGGCCTGTTTTCTCAGAGGAGGGAAAACCCAGTGTGAAAAACCGTTGAGGAGATGTCTGCAGAGGAGGACTACGTCTGGTCTTTAAAGCCGGGAACTATCCCAGTAGATTCTGAGTCAGTGGGTCCAGAGTAGGCCTTGAGCGTCTCTGTTCTTTTCCAAAGCCCCACAGGCTACAGTTCCGTGCCCCTGGAGTTGGGAAGTCCGGTCATGCCCTACCTCGGGACGTTTCAGTCAACAACGGGGGTCCCATCAGATTAGTCCCATATGGCCTAGGTGTGTAGGAGGCTCTGCCATCCAGGTTTAGGAACTCCGTGGTGTTTGCGCAGTCTCGAGATTGCCTGACCATGACACACTCCTCAGAACTTATCCCCACTGTTAAGCAAAGCATGACTATACTGCCTTGGATTCTCCACGGTCCCAGACCCTGCACTGTTTAGATGACTGCACACGCAGAGGGCACCTCGTCTGAGGCAGAGAGCAGCTGGAATCACAAAAGCTCTCGACAGAGAGTCAAGGAAAGGCGTGCTCTGCTTACACGACTCTCTACTTTTCTCTGGCTCTGAACCATTTCATAGCTAATCTGCTTTTTTTAACCGAGCAGCTTTACCAAAAAAAAAAATAAAGAAAGAAAGAAAGAAAGAAAGAAAGAAAAGGTTACCAAGAAACACTAAACAAACCCATATAAACAATGCATATTAAATAAGCCTAACCCTACTATGCCACTGAAAAGGCTTTTGTTTCCCTGGGATAATTTGGACAGCATTAGATTGTTTTACCAAGAGCGGCCAAGTCGAGGGAGATTATTTCTAATGCCACAGTGCTGCAGATGCGGTCAGTAGCAACTGCAAGCTGGAAAGGAAACAAAACAAAGTTGGGTGTAATCCATTCCAGTTCACACGCTTCACCAGGGACAGCCTCCAAGCCTTGAATACTTATGTATGCATTCATCCATTTCTTTAATCAACCACTACCAACGCCTACTAAAGGACAGACACTGCTCTAAGTACTTTACGGATATGAAATATCCTCTCACCTTTACACTCACCTATGGAGTGTGTATGATAATCATCCCCGTTTTACAGATCAGGAAACTGACACACAGAATGGTACAGTAACTTGCCCAAGTTCACACAGCCCGTAGGTGGCAGAGCCAGGACCCATGTGACAGAGTCTGGCTCCAGAGTCCACGTTCTGAATCACCACGCTTAGTCCCCAAAAACCTAGAGAAAGTGCCAGCCTCAATCGAAAAGTTTTCTTTTCCCCACCCTACAGTCCCTACGCGGCGGCCCCAGTCTCCAGGGCATGCTTTCAGCTCCTCTGACAGGCCCTACTCCTCCCTTGCCCTGTCCCAACACTCTCCCGCCCAGGTCCTCCTTTTCTTTTAGGCATCTGCTCTCAGCTTCAACATCACTGCCTAAGTCACCAAGTCTAACAGGAAATGCCGTCTTTCTCAACACTCAACACAAAATTGCTTTTACGTATCTCCTAGGTAATTGGTGGCTGCCTGTCTGTCCTTTCCAACCAGGCTGTGAGGGCCAGTACGTCAAACAGCCTGTCAGTCTTGCTCACCAAGTGTCCAGACCACTGAACACGCACCGACCAGAGGAAAGGAAGGACTTGTCCCAAAGTCAACTCTCCAGACTTTCTGTGCAAGGAGGGAACGAACGGAGCACCCTCCAGCCTCACGCTTTCTCTTCCATGCTTTCAAGTGTGGGGCACATACCTCTGCTCACAACGCTCCCCGGACAGCCCCCACTGCACCCCTAACAGGTAGACTTCTGCACAGTCAAGGGCTTTGGAAAGCACTGGCTCTGCACACAAATCTTACGTGGCCCTCGACAGGCCACTTCCCCTGAACCGGCCTGAGCTTCAGGGCCACAACAGGCTTCAGGAAAACCCCAACGGAACGTAGCCTCGAAAAGAGGGAGACCTGCACTCCTCAGAACGCCTCGAGACCAGTGTCCTTATCGACTTCGCGCCTGTCCTTCCGAGAAGCCGAGACCACGGCTGGCGCTTCCAGCGCCCGACTCCCGGGCACCGCATGCCCAGGCTGGCCCCGTGCCCGGCACACACCGCCCGTTCCACGAACGCCTCAAGCGCACGAAGAGACCCCCTCGCTCCCCGCGCCCCACAGCTGTCCCGCGACCTGACGGGCACCTCTTGGCGCACAAGCCTATTCCTCAGGGACGCGCTCGCCTCCCACCAGCCCCCAGGCCCACGCCCCCAGGTACCTCTCCCAGATGGAATCATCTTCGCAGGCGCCCCGGTGGTCCGTGTCCGGCGAGCAGGAAGAGCGGGAGCTGAAGGACGGCCTCCTCAGGCTAGCGGCCGTGGCTGTGCACGGCCCGGGCTGCTGTGCCCAGCGGGGACGCGGAGCGCCGTCCACGGACGCCGGGGGAACGGACGAGCCCGGCCCGGGAGAGAGCAGCACAGCGCGGCCGGACTCCGCCGGGCTCGGCTCTGGGCAGGCAGGCGCGGCTCGCCGACGCCTCCCACGCCTCCCAGGACGGCGGCCCAGCAGCCGCGCGCTCCTCTCCTCTCCTCGCGCGCAGCGCGCGCCGCCGCCCAGACGCTGCCCGGCCGTTGCCCCGCCCCCCCCCTCCGGCGGTGGACTGCGGACAGCGACAGGGACACCCTCCTGGCAGAACTCCTGCGGCCCCGCCCACACGCTTCGGACCTTTGCGGAGCGGGAAGGCGCCCTGTGTTATATACCCCCAAAGAGGATGCTTTACATATGATTGAAATGTCCCTCCCACAGTAGTCACAAGATTGCCCTTTGGGCACAGCGCTTGATGGACACAGCAGGTAGTGGGTCTGCTATCTCGGTGGGCTGGGCGTAGCAGGAGGCAAGTCTATTGTCTCAAGCTGGGTTGTCACAGGTGAGCACAGCAATCAGTTCCTAGCCTAAGGAAAGATGCTTAATCCTTAAGGAAATGCCAACGTTTGGAGGGGGAGGGAAGTTGCACCTTTATCTCAAGGGCCTTCGCTCTTGCCATAGGGAATCTCTAAAGCAGATATACAATGCATGCTCAACTGCCTCGGTCAGGCCCTTTTGGAAAGACAAGGTCAGGCCGAATTAGGTTTACACCAAATGGCTTCCTCATATTCTCCAATATATCCTATTGCTTGCCATTTTTATTTGTCACTTCATTACATATAGTTACAGAAAAAGTCACGAGCCTGATTTAGAAATTTTGGATAAATTATTTTTACATATCACCCATGAAGAGACTATATAGCTTATTGAATTGAAATGGCTTTAAAACCATGTGAATTAAACTGAATGTGGCTACAACTAAAGAACTTGGGGGATAGGAGAATATTGGAGATTATTGATCTTTAACTTCTGCATTCTTTGGATAAAAATTTCAGAGAATTTTGTGGTAAAGGAATTTCTTGCCACTAATGGGGGTAAATATAAAAAGTATAATGCATGATCAAAGTTGATAATATCAAGGTTTCTCTGAAAATAGGGAGTTATGAGAAAACAAGTAAAATGGCATTAAGTATAGAAATAAAAGTTCTGCTTTCCAGACAAGCTCAGTTATGTTTGCTAAAAACAACAAATCCAGCTTGTCTCTGACTCTTCTTCAGCTTTTCTTTTGGATCATCTCCTCCTAGTTTTTGTGATACTTTGCTTCTGTGTTGTTATCTGTGGAAGTATGTTCTGTCGCAAATATCATGTTATGCTATCACTTTCTGAATTTTTCGGACTGGGTTTTTAATGCCTTTTGTACTAGTATACTTTTTTTCTTTTCTTTTGAGTTCTAAAACACTGTTTGATTTGCTTAAGGGCACATTTTCTAGCCCTTGATTTTATATCCATGTATAAGAGTGTAAACAGACTTCTGATCTGTATATTACCCCCTTAGACTTGTTCACATAATCTTGGGAGGAGGAAAAAATAATGTTGCTGAATTATTTTTGGATTAGCATTTACATTATTCTAAGGATTCATGAATTTACTCAAAAGCCGCTATTTGGCTTCAGCCTTTGCAATGCTGAATAGTTGAATGCCTACTTCAACAACATTTCTGCATCCCTGAACCCACATGTGATCAATGACCATACCACTGTGTGGGTTATCATCATATAACATCATAAGGGTAACAATGTCAATAATATGAGCAAGGCATGGCATTTGGATTCATTGCTAATATCTGAATATTCACTTGCAAATATTGGCAAGCACTCTACGTGTAACTTGTAGTGAAATTTTCTTTTGTCAAAGACAAACTGGGGCTGGCCTGGTGGCGCAGCGGTTAAGTGCACATGTTCCACTTTGGCAGCCTGGGGTTTGCCGGTTTGGATCCTGGGTGTGGACATGGCACCACTTGACAAGCCATGCTGTGGAAGGTGTCCCACATATAAAGTAGAGGAAGATGAGCATGGATGTTAGCTCAGGGCCAGTCTTCCTCCCCCAAAAGAGGAGGATTGGCAGCAGATGTTAGCTCAGGGCTAATCTTCCTCAAAAATAAATAAATAAATAAATAAATAAATAAACAAAGACAAACTATTTGACATACAAGATATTTTAGAACTTCCTTGTCATATACTTAAACAATATGTTATAGGAGCTATTGCATATTTAAAAGGTTACTTGGATGAAAGAATGCTGTAACACTGTGCTTTTGCAGACATTAATATCAACAGTGCAGGGGGCTGGTCTGGGGCATAGTGGTTAAGTTCGCACACTACGCTTTGGAGGCCCACAGTTCACAGGTTTGGATCTCCAGTGTGAACCGAGCACCGCTTGTCAAGCCATGCTGTGGCAGCATCCCACATAAAATAGAGGAAGATTAGCACAGATGTTAGCTCAGTGACAATCCTCCTCAAGCAAAGAGGAAGATTGGCAACAGATGTTAGCTCAGGGCCAATCTTCCTCACCAAGAAAAACACCCCACAAAAAAAACGAGTGCAGGATTTCTGACAATCGTTGCCTGCAGAGAAAGTGGTTTGTTTGCTGTTATTTACTTGTTGGAAAAGTAAGCAAACTAGTTTGCCTTAAGGTTACAAGTATTTATTTATAGTATATGGCATCTTCTGTAAAAATCTCCATATTCAACTATGGGGAAGGCCTCGAAATTGGTGTGCAAACAGCGAAAGCTGAGATGCAGATGGAAAATCAGAGAGAATTTTGTCATTCTGAAAGCCAGTTACATTGTACCATTGCCACAATTCCAGCTCTGTGGTTTAAGTACATAAAGATGTATTATCAATAAAAATGTAAAAAGGGCAACAACTTTAAGTCTGTTTTTGAAAAGACTCAGAAAGCCTTTCTAGAAGCAGCACACTTTCAGTTTGTGGGATTTTGTCGATAAAATTGAATCTTCACCATTGACCAAGTCTTTAATTCCAGGAGTTGAAAAGGAGATAAGTTTTGCCTCAGTTACTATTAGAGAGATGACAGTATTGCTATCAGTAGTACCCATTACTGGCAGAATTAGCTGAAAAGTACTTTATTCTTCAATTGACCTAAGTTGAGATTAAGTATGTAATTTAGTATCCTAAATGGGCATTATCATGAGCAACGGAGCAATCTAGGAGCTGATAATGTTGAGAAGTTATTGTTCATGCAGCATGTTACATTTTAAAATGGTTACTAAGTTTTAAAATAAGCTAATTATAATTAGATCTTGACAAAATTTCACATTTATTCTTTTGGCGTAAGCGTTCAATCCAGGATGATGCTATTCAGCTTCAGCTGAATATGGATTTTACACTAAGTCATTGATAAAAAAGTATTTGCTGCATGTCTAACTTTTATGTCTAAAAAGATCTCAGAACTTTAGTATTTTGGGTTGCAAATATAAAACTGCACTATCTTACTACAGCATTTCACAAAACTAGCTGATAAGAGGTAATTTTAAGATTTAATTTTATTGGTCTTTTAAAAGGCCTTGTAATGTTGAGTTTTCATTATTTATGACCATACAGAACATGGTGCGTAGATTGCTATGAAATATGCAGCACAGGGCTATTGGGAAGAACACATCAAAGAGGAATATGGAAATGCTCCGAGAACTGCAGGGGCCTCTTAAAGTGGTTGTTTTCCTGATTTTTCTTTAATACAGTTGACACCTTACATGATATACTATTAGATGCCAAGCAAGTTCCCATTAAAATGTGAAGTTTTGTTTTATTGTTACTTAATAACAGGTAGATAATGATAGGCAGTCTTTTTGTAGGAAGATAGCAAAGAAAATAAAACCAGATGAAGACTCAAGTAAAACTCCTATAAAAACTCTGTGATGTTTACAGTTTGCTCTTGCATGATTAATTACTTGGGAAGTCACTTATTTGCCATCTCTTTCTCCCCTGCTGGACTGTAAGCCATTTGAGGGTAAGGACTCTACGTGGTGTGTCCTCCGCTGCCTCTCCAGAGTGGCAGGCACTTAGAACACGCAAGGGTTTATTAATATAAATTACTGTATTGTGTTTCATTTTGACTACAAACTAATATCTACTTTAAAAAGGAAAATATTATTACTACCTCTAGCTATTGCTGTTTCTGATAGTTTAGCACATTTCTTTCTGGCCTTTTTACTATGCTTATTTAAATTGTTGAGATCACATTATGTATACAGATTTGTGCCCTGCTTGTTTTTTGCTTAATGTTATATCAATATTTTTTGTTATGTTATTGAAATCTTTGTATAAACATCATTTGAAATGACTATGGTATTCTGTCATATTTGATAGAATGATATGTTTCTTAGTCATTTCCAAAATTTTAGCATTTACTTTCTGCCTGATTTTTTGCTATTATAAGTTATCCTGAATTGAATATCTTTTTATTTTTTAGTCCATTTCAGATTTTTTTCACCTTGGTATAGATTTCTAAAATGGTAATTACTGAGACGTGAAAGAATATGAGTATTTTTAGAATTCTTAATTATATTGTCAAATTATTTTGTGGAATTGTATCATTTTGCATTTCCACCAGGAACATATGAGAGAGTCCACTTTATAACTTCTTGCCAATATTTAATGTTACTTTAAAATCTTTTGCTAATTTGATAGAAGAAAATGATATGTTGTAATTAGTGTGTCTGTGATTCCTAGAGAAGTCAGACTTTCCCCAAATGTTTATTAGCTGTTCTCTTTTTCTTTTTCATTAATTTTCTGTTGACGTCCTATTCTAGAGTCTTAGTAGTTTTTGATGAGCTTTTTATTAACTAAGACTAATAATCTGTCACATTTATAACAAATACCAATTCCAAGCCCTTTTAATTTTCATTTATGCTGTCTGGTATTATATAAAGCTGTAAATTTGGACTTTTTCCAAATAGTAAACTGATTATTGCAACACCCATTTGTTGAGTAATCCTTCCACTTCTTCTTCTTCTTTTTTTTTTTTTGGTGAGGAGGATTGGCCCTGGGATAACATCTGTTGCTAGTCCTCCTCTTTTTGCTTGAGGAAATTTGTCGCTGAGCTAACATCTGTGCCAGTCTTCCTATATTTTATGTGGGATGCTGCCACAGCTTGGCTTGACGAGCAGTGCCAGGTCTGCACCTGGAATCCGAACCCCTGAACCCTGGGCCACTAATGCAAAGTGTGTGAACTTAACCACTACACCACCTGGCTGGCCCCTCTACTTCATTCTTAATGTAGCCATTTCTTACTTTTTATGAAGTTTGCGTCAGTCCAGTTATGTTATTTCCTAACTAAAATTATACAGTGCAACATTATGTATAATCGTGTGTAATCATAATGTAACATTGGTTTCTGTACTGCTTTACAGACTGAATGTAGAAAGTGACACTGCATGAAAGAGACCAAAAATCAGTTCTTCATCCCAAGGACCCGTTAAACTCCAAGAAGCATCATATTCAAATAATAATCAAATGATTTCCAGAGTTTTTCTTCAAATGGAACTAAAAAGGATATCAATAAATGTGTAGATTTTAAAGTGAAAGATAGTAAATTGACAAATGTTGGGAGTAAGCTTGACCATGGAAATAAAAACTTTAGCAGTCCTGAGATTGCCAAAGATGTGAAACCCAAAGCTGAAGGCAAATGGAAAAGATGGGCTCATTTACTTGCTCAGAGGAGAAGATGAAGGAACACAAGAAAGAAAAGTACAATAAATTTGGAGACAGTTCTGAAAAATGTGTTTTGGAGAAATGGAAGAGAATCCAGTTTTCTCAGGATTACAGTTCCAACAAGATAATTAAGGAACCCTCAAATCTAGAAGAAGGAAGATCAGTTTCAAAATCCCAGCAAAAATCCTGTGATACTCTCCAGAAGCTTGTAGGAGGAAGTGTCTTCAGTGTAGATTCTACCAAGTCGAAGACTAAGCTGGAGAACAAAGAATGCCTGGAAGGCTGCCGGGTGTCATTAAATTTGACTAGGCACCCAAGAGAACGTTTATTTTCAGATTCCACGTGTAAGCAGACTGTTCATGAGTCAAAAGGAAAATATCATCGTGAGCATCATGAAAGTAATGATTCAAGTTCTAGTGCAAACCTAACCCAGGTAAAGTAGTACAAAATGAAGAATACAGGTTTTAGTGAAGAGTTTCAATATGGTCAGATTTGAGTTGTTCCTTTCACTGATTATGATCGTAGAGGGCTGATTCAAATTTAGTTAGGAAGATTTGTATTGGTTCCTTTATTTTGCCCTTTTAATTCCAAGTTCCTTAGGAAGATATCCTGGTAAGCATGAAGGATAAGTAATAGAAGGGAATGTGTAAAAATGTAGAAAGATGCAGTTAGAGATAGTCCTTTCAGAAAGCACTGCTCCAGTGTCTTAGGCTCTTCTGTAACCCCAGGTACTATAGAACACCCAGGGCTTAATATCCTGAATAGCTTTAACAAATTATTTTTGGAGTGCCCCTGTGTGCCAGGCACTGCAGTCACAGTCTGTTTTCAGAGACTTATTCCTGTGAGGAGACATGCAAGCTGTCACCCTAAGTCTGATAAGTACTTATCACTTAATATGGGATTACAGTGGAGGATTAACATGGCCTTGGTACACTGTGGAGGGATTAGTTAAGAAAGGTTTACTGGAGGGGGTAATGTTTAAACTGAGAACTAAAGAATGCATAGGAATTATTCAGGCGAAGGCGAGGTGGGTGGGATGGGAGAAGGAGGGATGTTCTAGGCAAAGGGAACTACAGTCCTGCGTTAATGAACCTTAACGAAGGGATGTGTTCTGAGAAATGTGTGGTTAGGTGATTTTGTCATTGTGCGAACATCATAGAGTGTACTGAAGGGAAACAAAATTTACCACCCCAAAATGTGTCTCTTCAACATGGAGATTACTTTAGGTTGGTTATTTTTAAGAAACAAAAGATTCAGGAAGTCTTTCACGTTACCTTCCCCTTAACTGCCTAAACGAATGTAAAAAACGTGTCTCAGGAAGTGAGCTATCACCTTAGCACAACATGAACTAGGTGGTAGACAGGGAGGAACCTAGACAAGCCTGTTTGTTGGGCTCCCCTTTGTGTCCATCTGTTTCTGTATGGCCCAACACTTGTTTTCCAAATATTTGCTCCTTTTCACCTACTTGTAAATTATCTTCCTTCCCTTTGAAGTCCCTGACTCTGCCCGTCCCCGACATCTTTTGTCTTTAGCTGAGGATGTTATTTAAGGTGAGAGTTTCAGCCATTTTGGCAAGTTACTCAGTTTTCCTAGATTTCTCCCATATATATGTGTTATTAAGCATTTGTTTGTTTTTCTCATGTTAATCTGTCTCATGTCAATTTAATCTTACCAGCCAGAAGAATCTAGAAGGGTAGAGGAAAATTTCTTCCTCTCCCACCGTACTTGCACAAACCTAGATAGTATAGCCTATACTACACAGCAATGCTATACAGTACTAATCTGTGGGACCACAGTAGCATATGCGGTCCATTGTTGACTGTACATGTACAGAGAATCCAGGCTACAAAGCTTGGCACATCTAGTTTGCTTTGAAATTATGTAATAAATTGGCTTTTGTGGACTAATTTGAGAAACTAATCTCTATAGCTTTGTTTCTATGGCAAATTATTTACCTTTAAGAAAACTTTTAGAACTTCGGTAACTTTAGAACTTGAAAACTTCAGAAATTCTGAAATTTAGAGACTGCTTGAAATAGTGGTGGTTGAACCTACCTGCTTTTAGGAATCAAGACTATAGATCGCAGTATAAGGATACTTCCTGTGAAAAACGGAGGGATTATAAAGAGCAAGGCCAGAAGAGCTTGAGAGAGAGCACTTTTTGTTCAGTGAACTTAAAGGGTCCAAAGAGAGAAAGAATTGAGTTTGTTCTTTTTATTGCTTTCTTAAAGGAAAGCTCCAGTTTTCTCCTGTGTTATAATTAGTTCCCTAGAGTAAATGCAAGAAAGGAACTTGAAGTTGCCAGCATGTTCAGTAAACATCGTCGTATCATTGCTTCATCTTCTTCTTGTGGTGTACACCTCAGGAATAGTATGAGAAATCCCTGCAATGCATCTTCTGGGTTCCTTTGGTCTCTATACTGAATTGCTACACAAACCGAAGGAGGTACATAGCATGAATATTAAGTTGTAGGGGAAGCAGTTTTTGCATGTGTAGGGGAGGAACACATTTCCTCTACCCTCTCTTGGTTCGTCCTGCTGGAGAACTAATTAAATTCACAGGAGACAGAATAGCAGGAGAAAATTAAACAAAGCTTTATATTCTGAGGACCATGGCCCAGGGCCTTTCTTCCCGAAGGAAGAAAGGGTACCGAAGAAGTGGGGTGCACAGAGTGGTTATATACCCCCAAACAGGATGTTTCATGTAGGATTGAAATGTCCATTTTACAATAGTCGCGAGACTGCTCTGTCAGCACAGTGATTGATGGAAACAGCAGATAGGTGTGCTGTCTTGGTGAACACAGCAGGGTGGCAGGTCTGTTGTCTCAAGCTGGGTGGTCACAGGTGAGTTGGGTGGTCGAAGGTGAGTGCAGCAATCAGTTCCTAGCCTAAGGAAAGATGCTTATCCTTAAGGAAATGCCAATGTTGGGGGGAAGTTGCACCTTTGTCTTAAGGCCATTTGTTCTTGCCATAGTAAATGTTTTAAAGCAGATATGCCAGTGCGTGCTCAATGGCCACAGTCAGGTCCTTTTGGAAAAATGCAAAGTCAGGCCGAATTAGGTTTACACCAAATGGCTTCCTCGTGTACTCCAATATATCCTATTGCTTGCCATTTCTATTTGTCAATGTATACATGGGAGAGGCTCAGGCAAGCCAAGCAACTCACCAAAATGGCTGAAACCACCACCCCAAACATCATATCCAGCTGAAGACAAAGGATGATGTTAGGGGTGGGGGGAGTCAGTTACAGGAGGTTACCAGACAGGCACAATAAACAAATGCAGATTTAAGTGCTTGCCTCCCCATTGATTAAGTCTCTAGAGATAAGGTCATCCCCCCTCTTCTTCCTTGGTTAGAGAGGGAGATATCGTTACAGATGGAGATTTCCTTTACAATGTAAATGTCTCTTATAAAGGGTAAGTAAATTCTACTTACCAGTTGCCTTCCAGCCCCAAATAATCATCATGCCAAAGAGACATATCTTGGATGGCCAATTCCAGGCCCCCACACATGATTACTTTCCAGTTATTGGAATTAATACTCTTTATAAACTATGCCTTTAATAGCAGTCTTATCTGACTTAAAGTCATTGAGACACAGGAGCAGTAAGGAATATTGTTCTTTCTTGAATATATTATCTTTAGCATATTATTGACTGTAGCTAATCATCTTAATATTATGTTTATTGTCGTTTTCCTCACAAATCCGCAATAGATAATTATCTGCCTGAAATAATGAGTGTACTTTACAAGAAATAATTGTATTTTCTGGATTTAGTAATCCTGTGTTTAGAAATCTTGTTATACTTTCCTGAGAGAAAATAACTTCTTCTGTTTCTGAGGTCTTGGAGTCCTTTGATATAGACCACTCTGAGTTTGCGCCCTTCCCTCACCATGGCAAATTAATGTTCTAGAGATTTGTCACTTATAGGCCACTTTTACAAACAGTATCCCACTTAATCCTTACAAGTCTGTGAAGTAGAAATTTATCAGTTTATCAAACATTAATTAAATGTACTTATTATGTATCAGGTATGTTTCTAGGTTCTAGGGACTTAAAGATAAATAAGGTGCTCTTTATCCTCAAGAAGTTCCCAGGGAGGGAGATTTGTAAACAAATACTCTGTGATACAGTGAAGGAAATAGTAGAGCCCTAAGAATTGGGTTGGTGTTAGTATAAATTTTGGGATGAGTTTAGGGAGGGCTCACAAATGTGGAGATTCTTAAGCTTGGTGTTAAGGGTATATAGAGCAAGGAATAGCAGTTTTGTCCCACCACGGTTGAGGGCTAGTGTGTGTAATGGCACAGAGTTGTGAAATTGAATGGCAAGAGTGTGCGTGGGCACTAAGCTGGTCAGTATGACTGGAGTTGAGATATATGGAGAATCCATAGGAGAGAAGTTAGAGAGGAAGCCAATGTATTACTTCATATCCCATGGGAAAGATTGGTTTCTATCTTGTATTCTGTAGATAGTACAGAGCCCCTGAAATGTAATCAGGGAAGCAGTCTAATCAGATTTTCACTTTAGAACCACTCCAGTAGGTAAAACCATTATTACCCTCATTGTTGGTATTCTTTTTGTCATCCCTAGGGAAAGCTTCATCCCATTCCATGTATTTATTAAGCATGGTGGGGGAGGGCAAATAGTTAAATGCCCATTAAGACTTTCTTTTTGGATAAGGAGGAAGTTTTCAGGGACAATTGACATGAACTTTTCTGGATTTGGGGGTGATAGAAAATTTATTGAAGTCACTGGAAGTGGCCTGTGGTCAAAGAGAGTGAAGGGTAGTAGTGACGTAAGTGACAGAATTAAAGATTTCAAATGTCAGGAGCTTCAGGAAGTTCTGCTATTAGCTTGCTTGGCACTTCTTAGCTGAAGAGAACCTTAAGATCTAGTGAGCTTGAAAATCAGGTGGAGAAGGGATCATGAAATCCAGGGTCATGGAATAGAAAAGCTGTCATGGGCCTAAGTGTGTGATGTATAAAGTGTTATATCACGTGAAGATGGATGTTAGGCAGTTAGGTTGGAAGCTGAATTCCCAATGAAGCAGCATTCGATACACTTGTTTAAAGAGGGTCTGTAATTTGTACCATGTGTAGCCTCCTGTAAAATACATGTGAGTTTGGTGTTAACTTGGAGAATTCTTAGAAGATAATTTGGTTTAGTAGTGTCTTTTGCCAAGTTCCCTACTGGTTTGTAGGGTCAGGTAGGTCTCGTCCACTCAGCAAAAGTGCCAGTGAGACACTGGAGTTAGTGGAGAGATTTTCAATCTCTGCTGGAAGACCAGAAATAAAGCACAAACCTCTGGTGCTCCACCCCTGTGTAATACAATTGTGCGTTTTTTGGCTTTTCCTCCTCAACCATGTTATAATCTTCAAGTTCCCTTTGTTGTTTTGTCATGTCCTTTTAGAAATGGCTCAGTTACTTCTGGATGAAAACTTCCCACCACCGAAGGCCAGCCTGTTTACCTTTGCCATGGTTCTTTCTATTTCTTAGAGTGGCATATAGTTTTTTTCTCAGAATATGAATATTTGTAGGAATGCATATATGAATGAGAAAACCCTAAAGAATTTCTACCGTCTTTCATGACTTAACAGAATGAGGCTTTTCTATTCTAGGGGCAGTTTCTCATCTGGGGGTAGTTTTGCCCCTTAGGGGGCATTCGGCAACTGCCTTCGTGGAGACATTGTTGATTGTCAGGAGAGGGAGCGGGTCGTGCTAGTGATATCTAGTGGGCTGAGGCCAGAGATACTGCTAAACATCCTACAATGTGCAGAACAGCCCCCAAAGCAAAGAATTATCCGACCCCAAGTGTCAATAGTGCCCAGGCTGGAAAACCCTACCCTGGG
>NW_027222134.1:0-26613 GCF_041296265.1 Equus caballus
AGAGCACTGTGCAGAGCGAGTTGTTTCTTAGCTTCCCAAAGAGCTGGAAGCAAGATGCTGTGGGGGCCCAACTCGCCCTTTGGAAAGAAGCCTGCACGTTGTGCCTTTCAGCTCTAGGGCAAAGTAGCACACCCAGAGCAGAAGTCCTACTTCAGCCAGATCAGGCCTGCAAAGAAACTGCGTTTCACAGGCCTTTGGAAGAGATGTTCCCGGTAGGCTGTAAGAGCACTGTGCAGAGCGAGTTGTTTCTTAGCTTCCCAAAGAGCTGGAAAGCAAGATGCTGTGGGGCCCAACTCGCCCTTTGGAAAGAAGCCTGCACGTTGTGCCTTTCAGCTCTAGGGCAAAGTAGCACACCCAGAGCAGAAGTCCTACTTCAGCCAGATCAGGCCTGCAAAAGAAACTGCGTTTCACAGGCCTTTGGAAGAGATGTTCCCGGTAGGCTGTAAGAGCACTGTGCAGAGCGAGTTGTTTCTTAGCTTCCCAAAGAGCTGGAAGCAAGATGCTGTGGGGCCCAACTCGCCCTTTGGAAAGAAGCCTGCACGTTGTGCCTTTCAGCTCTAGGGCAAAGTAGCACACCCAGAGCAGAAGTCCTACTTCAGCCAGATCAGGCCTGCAAAGAAACTGCGTTTCACAGGCCTTTGGAAGAGATGTTCCCGTTAGGCTGTAAGAGCACTGTGCAGAGCGAGTTGTTTCTAGCTTCCCAAAGAGCTGGAAAGCAAGATGCTGTGGGGCCCCAACTCGCCCTTTGGAAAGAAGCCTGCACGTTGTGCCTTTCAGCTCTAGGGGCAAAGTAGCACACCCAGAGCAGAAGTCCTACTTCAGCCAGATCAGGCCTGCAAAGAAACTGCGTTTCACAGGCCTTTGGAAGAGATGTTTCCCCGGTAGGCTGTAAGAGCACTGTGCAGAGCGAGTTGTTTTCTTAGCTTCCCAAAGAGCTGAAGCAAGATGCTGTGGGGCCCAACTCGCCCTTTGGAAAGAAGCCTGCACGTTGTGCCTTTCAGCTCTAGGGCAAAGTAGCACACCCAGAGCAGAAGTCCTACTTCAGCCAGATCAGGCCTGCAAAGAAACTGCGGTTTCACAGGCCTTTGGAAGAGATGTTCCCGGTAGGCTGTAAGAGCACTGTGCAGAGCGAGTGTTTCTTAGCTTCCCAAAGAGCTGGAAGCAAGATGCTGTGGGGCCCAACTCGCCCTTTGAAAGAAAGCCCTGCACGTTGTGCCTTTTCAGCCTCTAGGGCAAAGTAGCACACCCAGAGCAGAAGTCCTACTTCAGCCAGATCAGGCCTGCAAAGAAACTGCGTTTCACAGGCCTTTGGAAGAGATGTTCCCGGTAGGCTGTAAGAGCACTGTGCAGAGCGAGTTGTTTCTTAGCTTCCCAAAGAGCTGGAAGCAAGATGCTGTGGGGCCCAACTCGCCCTTTGGAAAGAAGCCTGCACGTTAGTGCCTTTCAGCTCTAGGGCAAAGTAGCACACCCAGAGCAGAAGTCCTACTTCAGCCAGATCAGGCCTGCAAAGAAACTGCGTTTCACAGGCCTTTGGAGAGATGTTCCCGGTAGGCTTGTAAGAGCACTGTGCAGAGCGAGTTGGTTTTCTTAGCTTCCCAAAGGAGCTGAAGCAAGATGCTGTGGGGCCCAACTCGCCCTTTGGAAAGAAGCCTGCACGTTGTGCCTTTCAGCTCTAGGGCAGAAGTAGCACACCCAGAGCAGAAGTCCTACTTCAGCCAGATCAGGCCTGCAAAGAAACTGCGTTTCACAGGCCTTTGGAAGAGATGTTCCCGGTAGGCTGTAAGAGCACTGTGCAGAGCGAGTTGGTTTCCTTAGCTTCCCAAAGAGCTGGAAGCAAGATGCTGTGGGGGCCCAACTCGCCCCTTGGAAAGAAGCCTGCACGTTGTGCCTTTCAGCTCTAGGGCAAAGTAGCACACGCAGAGCAGAAGTCCTACTTCAGCCAGATCAGCCTGCAAAGGAAAACTGCGTTTCACAGGCCTTTGGAGAGATGTTCCCGGTAGGCTGTAAGAGCACTGTGCAGAGCGAGTTGTTTCTTAGCTTCCCAAAGAGCTGGAAGCAAGATGCTGTGGGGCCCAACTCGCCCTTTGGAAAGAAGCCTGCACGTTGTGCCCTTTCAGCTCTAGGGCAAAGTAGCACACCCAGAGCAGAAGTCCTACTTCAGCCAGATCAGGCCTGCAAAGAAACTGCGTTTCACAGGCCTTTGGAAGAGATGTTCCCACGTAGGCTGTAAGAGCACTGTGCAGAGCGAGTTGTTTCTTAGCTTCCCAAAGAGCTGGAAGCAAGATGCTGTGGGGGCCCAACTCGCCCTTTGGAAAGAAGCCTGCACGTTGTGCCTTTCAGCTCTAGGGCAAAGTAGCACACCCAGAGCAGAAGTCCTACTTCAGCCAGATCAGGCCTGCAAAAGAAACTGCGTTTCACAGGCCTTTGGAAGAGATGTTCCCCGGTAGGCTGTAAGAGCACTGTGCAGAGCGAGTTGGTTTCTTAGCTTCCCAAAGAGCTGGAAGCAAGATGCTGTGGGGCCCAACTCGCCCTTTGGAAAGAAGCCTGCACGTTGTGCCCTTTCAGCTCTAGGGCAAAGTAGCACACCCAGAGCAGAAGGTCCTACTTCAGCCAGATCAGGCCCTGCAAAGAAACTGCGTTTCACAGGCCCTTTGGAAGAGATGTTCCCGGTAGGCTGTAAGAGCACTGTGCAGAGCGAGTTGTTTCTTAGCTTCCCAAAGAGCTGGAAGCAAGATGCTGTGGGGCCCAACTCGCCCTTGGAAAGAAGCTGCACGTTGTGCCTTTCAGCTCTAGGGCAAAGTAGCACACCCAGAGCAGAAGTCCTACTTCAGCCAGATCAGGCCTGCAAAGAAAACTGCGTTTCACAGGCCTTTTGGAAGAGATGTTCCCCACGGTAGGCCTGTAAGAGCACTGTGCAGAGCGAGTTGTTTCTTAGCTTCCCAAAGAGCTGGAAGCAAGATGCTGTGTGGGCCCAACTCGCCCTTTGGAAAAGAAGCCCTGCACGTTGTGCCTTTCAGCTCTAGGGCAAAGTAGCACACCCAGAGCAGAAGTCCTACTTCAGCCAGATCAGGCCTGCAAAGAAACTGCGTTTTCACAGGCCTTTGGAAGAGATGTTCCCACTAGGCTGTAAGAGCACTGTGCAGAGCGAGTTGTTTCTTAGCTTCCCAAAGAGCTGGAAGCAAGATGCTGTGGGGCCCAACTCGCCCTTTGGAAAGAAAGCCTGCACGTTGTGCCCTTTCAGCTCTAGGGCAAAGTAGCACACCCAGAGCAGAAGTCCTACTTCAGCCAGATCAGGCCTGCAAAGAAAACTGCGTTTCACAGGCCTTTGGAAGAGATGTTCCCTAGGCTGTAAGAGCACTGTGCAGAGCGAGTTGTTTCTTAGCTTCCCAAAGAGCTGGAAGCAAGATGCTGTGGGGGCCCAACTCGCCCTTTGGAAAGAAGCCTGCACGTTGTGCCTTTCAGCTCTAGGGCAAAGTAGCACACCCAGAGCAGAAGTCCTACTTCAGCCAGATCAGGCCTGCAAAGAAACTGCGTTTCACAGGCCTTTGGAAGAGATGTTTCCCGGTAGGCTGTAAGAGCACTGTGCAGAGCGAGTTGTTTCTTAGCTTCCCAAAGAGCTGGAAGCAAGATGCTGTGGGGCCCAACTCGCCCTTTGGAAAGAAGCCTGCACGTTGTGCCTTTCAGCTCTAGGGCAAAGTAGCACACCCAGAGCAGAAGTCCTACTTCAGCCAGATCAGGCCTGCAAAGAAACTGCGTTTCACAGGCCTTTGGAAGAGATGTTCCCGTAGGCTGTAAGAGCACTGTGCAGAGCGAGTTGTTTCTTAGCTTCCCAAAGAGCTGAAGCAAGATGCTGTGGGGCCCAACTCGCCCTTTGGAAAGAAGCCTGCACGTTGTGCCTTTCAGCTCTAGGGCAAAGTAGCACACCCAGAGCAGAAGTCCTACTTCAGCCAGATCAGGCCTGCAAAGAAACTGCGTTTCACAGGCCTTTGGAAGAGATGTTCCCGGTAGGCTGTAAGAGCACTGTGCAGAGCGAGTTGTTTCTTAGCTTCCCAAAGAGCTGGAAGCAAGATGCTGTGGGGCCCAACTCGCCCTTTGGAAAGAAGCCTGCACGTTGTGCCTTTCAGCTCTAGGGCAAAGTAGCACACCCAGAGCAGAAGTCCTACTTCAGCCAGATCAGGCCTGCAAAGAAACTGCGTTTCACAGGCCTTTGGAAGAGATGTTCCCGGTAGGGCCTGTAAGAGCACTGTGCAGAGCGAGTTGTTTCTTAGCTTCCCAAAGAGCTGGAAGCAAGATGCTGTGGGGCCCCAACTCGCCCTTTGGAAAGAAGCCTGCACGTTGTGCCTTTCAGCTCTAGGCAAAGTAGCACACCCAGAGCAGAAGTCCTACTTCAGCCAGATCAGGCCTGCAAAGAAACTGCGTTTCACAGGCCTTTGGAAGAGAATGTTCCCACTAGGCTGTAAGAGCACTGTGCAGAGCGAGTTGTTTCTTAGCTTCCCAAAGAGCTGGAAGCAAGATGCTGTGGGGCCCAACTCGCCCTTTGGAAAGAAGCCTGCACGTTGTGCCTTTCAGCTCTAGGGCAAAGTAGCACACCCAGAGCAGAAGTCCTACTTCAGCCAGATCAGGCCTGCAAAGAAACTGCGTTTCACAGGCCTTTGGAAAGAGTTGTTCCCACTAGGCTGTAAGGAGCACTGTGCAGAGCGAGTTGTTTCTTAGCTTCCCAAAGAGCTGGAAGCAAGATGCTGTGGGGGCCCCAACTCGCCCCTTTGGAAAGAAGCCCTGCACGTTGTGCCTTTCAGCTCTAGGGGCAAAGTAGCACACCCAGAGCAGAAGTCCTACTTCAGCCAGATCAGGCCTGCAAAGAAACTGCGTTTCACAGGTCCTTTGGAAGAGATGTTCCCGGTAGGCCTGTAAGAGCACTGTGCAGAGCGAGTTGTTTCTTAGCTTCCCAAAGAGCTGGAAGCAAGATGCTGTGGGGCCCAACTCGCCCCATTGGAAAGAAGCCTGCACGTTGTGCCTTTCAGCTCTAGGGCAAAGTAGCACACCCAGAGCAGAAGTCCTACTTCAGCCAGATCAGGCCTGCAAAGAAACTGCGTTTCACAGGGCCTTTGGAAGAGATGTTCCCGGTAGGCTGTAAGAGCACTGTGCAGAGCGAGTTGTTTCTTAGCTTCCCAAAGAGCTGGAAGCAAGATGCTGTGGGGCCCAACTCGCCCTTTGGAAAGAAGCCTGCACGTTGTGCCTTTCAGCCTCTAGGGCAAAGTAGCACACCCAGAGCAGAAGTCCTACTTCAGCCAGATCAGGCCTGCAAAGAAAACTGCGTTTCACAGGCCTTTGGAAGAGATTGTTCCCAGTAGGCTGTAAGAGCACTGTGCAGAGCGAGTTGTTTCTTAGCTTCCCAAAGAGCTGGAAGCAAGATGCTGTGGGGCCCCAACTCGCCCTTTGGAAAGAAGCCTGCACGTTGTGCCTTTCAGCTCTAGGGCAAAGTAGCACACCCAGAGCAGAAGTCCCTACTTCAGCCAGATCAGGCCTGCAAAGAAACTGCGGTTTCACAGGCCTTTGGAAGAGATGTTCCCGGTAGGCTGTAAGAGCACTGTGCAGAGCGAGTTGTTTCTTAGCTTCCCAAAGAGCTGGAAGCAAGATGCTGTGGGGCCCCAACTCGCCCTTTGGAAAGAAGCCTGCACGTTGTGCCTTTCAGCTCTAGGGCAAAGTAGCACACCCAGAGCAGAAGTCCTACTTCAGCCAGATCAGACCTGCAAAAAAACTGCGTTTCACAGTCCTTTGGAAGAGATGTTCCCGGTAGGCTGTAAGAGCACTGTGCAGAGCGAGTTGTTTCTTAGCTTCCCAAAGAGCTGGAAGCAAGATGCTGTGGGGCCCAACTCGCCCTTTGGAAAGAAGCCTGCACGTTGTGCCTTTCAGCTCTAGGGCAAAGTAGCACACCCAGAGCAGAAGTCCTACTTCAGCCAGATCAGGCCTGCAAAAGAAACTGCGTTTCACAGGCCTTTGGAAGAGATGTTCCCCGGTAGGCTGTAAGAGCACTGTGCAGAGCGAGTTGTTTCTTAGCTTCCCAAAGAGCTGGAAAGCAAGATGCTGTGGGGCCCAACTCGCCCTTTGGAAAGAAGCCTGCACGTTGTGCCTTTCAGCTCTAGGGCAAAGTAGCACACCCAGAGCAGAAGTCCTACTTCAGCCAGATCAGGCCTGCAAAGAAACTGCGTTTCACAGGCCTTTGGAAGAGATGTTCCCGGTAGGCTGTAAGAGCACTGTGCAGAGCGAGTTGTTTCTTAGCTTCCCAAAGAGCTGGAAGCAAGATGCTGTGGGGCCCAACTCGCCCTTTGGAAAGAAGGCCTGCACGTTGTGCCTTTCAGCTCTAGGGCAAAGTAGCACACCCAGAGCAGAAGTCCTACTTCAGCCAGATCAGGCCTGCAAAGAAACTGCGTTTCACAGGCCTTTGGAAGAGATGTTCCCGGTAGGCTGTAAGAGCACTGTGCAGAGCGAGTTGTTTTCTTAGCTTCCCCAAAGAGCTGGAAGCAAGATGCTGTGGGGCCCAAACTCGCCCCTTTTGGAAAAGAAGCCTGCACGTTTGTGCCTTTCAGCTCTAGGGCAAAGTAGCACACCCAGAGCAGAAGTCCTACTTCAGCCAGATCAGGCCTGCAAAGAAACTGCGTTTCACAGGCCTTTGGAAGAGATGTTCCCCGGTAGGCTGTAAGAGCACTGTGCAGAGCGAGTTGTTTTCTTAGCTTCCCAAAGAGCTGGAAGCAAGATGCTGTGGGGCCCAACTCGCCCTTTGGAAAGAAAGCCTGCACGTTGTGCCTTTCAGCTCTAGGGCAAAGTAGCACACCCAGAGCAGAAGTCCTACTTCAGCCAGATCAGGCCTGCAAAGAAACTGCGTTTCACAGGCCTTTGGAAGAGATGTTCCCGGTAGGCTGTAAGAGCACTGTGCAGAGCGAGTTGTTTCTTAGCTTCCCAAAGAGCTGGAAGCAAGATGCTGTGGGGGCCCAACTCGCCCTTTGGAAAGAAGCCTGCACGTTGTGCCTTTCAGCTCTAGGGCAAAGTAGCACACCCAGAGCAGAAGTCCTACTTCAGCCAGATCAGGCCTGCAAAGAAACTGCGTTTTCACAGGCCTTTGGAAGAGATGTTCCCGGTAGGCTGTAAGAGCACTGTGCAGAGCGAGTTGTTTCTTAGCTTCCCAAAGAGCTGGAAGCAAGATGCTGTGGGGCCCAACTCGCCCTTTGGAAAGAAGCCTGCACGTTGTGCCTTTCAGCTCTAGGGCAAAGTAGCACACCCAGAGCAGAAGTCCTACTTCAGCCAGATCAGGCCTGCAAAGAAACTGCGTTTTCACAGGCCTTTGGAAGAGATGTTCCCGGTAGGCTGTAAGAGCACTGTGCAGAGCGAGTTGTTTCTTAGCTTCCCAAAGAGCTGGAAGCAAGATGCTGTGGGGCCCAACTCGCCCTTTGGAAAGAAGCCTGCACGTTGTGCCTTTCAGCTCTAGGGCAAAGTAGCACACCCAGAGCAGAAGTCCTACTTCAGCCAGATCAGGCCTGCAAAGAAACTGCGTTTCACAGGCCTTTGGAAGAGATGTTCCCGGTAGGCTGTAAGAGCACTGTGCAGAGCGAGTTGTTTCTTAGCTTCCCAAAGAGCTGGAAGCAAGATGCTGTGGGGCCCAACTCGCCCTTTGGAAAGAAGCCTGCACGTTGTGCCTTTCAGCTCTAGGGCAAAGTAGCACACCCAGAGCAGAAGTCCTACTTCAGCCAGATCAGGCCTGCAAAGAAACTGCGTTTCACAGGCCTTTGGAAGAGATGTTCCCGGTAGGCTGTAAGAGCACTGTGCAGAGCGAGTTGTTTCTTAGCTTCCCAAAGAGCTGGAAGCAAGATGCTGTGGGGCCCAACTCGCCCTTTGGAAAGAAGCCTGCACGTTGTGCCTTTCAGCTCTAGGGCAAAGTAGCACACCCAGAGCAGAAGTCCTACTTCAGCCAGATCAGGCCTGCAAAGAAACTGCGTTTCACAGGCCTTTGGAAGAGATGTTCCCGGTAGGCTGTAAGAGCACTGTGCAGAGCGAGTTGTTTCTTAGCTTCCCAAAGAGCTGGAAGCAAGATGCTGTGGGGCCCAACTCGCCCTTTGGAAAGAAGCCTGCACGTTGTGCCTTTCAGCTCTAGGGCAAAGTAGCACACCCAGAGCAGAAGTCCTACTTCAGCCAGATCAGGCCTGCAAAGAAACTGCGTTTCACAGGCCTTTGGAAGAGATGTTCCCGGTAGGCTGTAAGAGCACTGTGCAGAGCGAGTTGTTTCTTAGCTTCCCAAAGAGCTGGAAGCAAGATGCTGTGGGGCCCAACTCGCCCTTTGGAAAGAAGCCTGCACGTTGTGCCTTTCAGCTCTAGGGCAAAGTAGCACACCCAGAGCAGAAGTCCTACTTCAGCCAGATCAGGCCTGCAAAGAAACTGCGTTTCACAGGCCTTTGGAAGAGATGTTCCCGGTAGGCTGTAAGAGCACTGTGCAGAGCGAGTTGTTTCTTAGCTTCCCAAAGAGCTGGAAGCAAGATGCTGTGGGGCCCAACTCGCCCTTTGGAAAGAAGCCTGCACGTTGTGCCTTTCAGCTCTAGGGCAAAGTAGCACACCCAGAGCAGAAGTCCTACTTCAGCCAGATCAGGCCTGCAAAGAAACTGCGTTTCACAGGCCTTTGGAAGAGATGTTCCCGGTAGGCTGTAAGAGCACTGTGCAGAGCGAGTTGTTTCTTAGCTTCCCAAAGAGCTGGAAGCAAGATGCTGTGGGGCCCAACTCGCCCTTTGGAAAGAAGCCTGCACGTTGTGCCTTTCAGCTCTAGGGCAAAGTAGCACACCCAGAGCAGAAGTCCTACTTCAGCCAGATCAGGCCTGCAAAGAAACTGCGTTTCACAGGCCTTTGGAAGAGATGTTCCCGGTAGGCTGTAAGAGCACTGTGCAGAGCGAGTTGTTTCTTAGCTTCCCAAAGAGCTGGAAGCAAGATGCTGTGGGGCCCAACTCGCCCTTTGGAAAGAAGCCTGCACGTTGTGCCTTTCAGCTCTAGGGCAAAGTAGCACACCCAGAGCAGAAGTCCTACTTCAGCCAGATCAGGCCTGCAAAGAAACTGCGTTTCACAGGCCTTTGGAAGAGATGTTCCCGGTAGGCTGTAAGAGCACTGTGCAGAGCGAGTTGTTTCTTAGCTTCCCAAAGAGCTGGAAGCAAGATGCTGTGGGGCCCAACTCGCCCTTTGGAAAGAAGCCTGCACGTTGTGCCTTTCAGCTCTAGGGCAAAGTAGCACACCCAGAGCAGAAGTCCTACTTCAGCCAGATCAGGCCTGCAAAGAAACTGCGTTTCACAGGCCTTTGGAAGAGATGTTCCCGGTAGGCTGTAAGAGCACTGTGCAGAGCGAGTTGTTTCTTAGCTTCCCAAAGAGCTGGAAGCAAGATGCTGTGGGGCCCAACTCGCCCTTTGGAAAGAAGCCTGCACGTTGTGCCTTTCAGCTCTAGGGCAAAGTAGCACACCCAGAGCAGAAGTCCTACTTCAGCCAGATCAGGCCTGCAAAGAAACTGCGTTTCACAGGCCTTTGGAAGAGATGTTCCCGGTAGGCTGTAAGAGCACTGTGCAGAGCGAGTTGTTTCTTAGCTTCCCAAAGAGCTGGAAGCAAGATGCTGTGGGGCCCAACTCGCCCTTTGGAAAGAAGCCTGCACGTTGTGCCTTTCAGCTCTAGGGCAAAGTAGCACACCCAGAGCAGAAGTCCTACTTCAGCCAGATCAGGCCTGCAAAGAAACTGCGTTTCACAGGCCTTTGGAAGAGATGTTCCCGGTAGGCTGTAAGAGCACTGTGCAGAGCGAGTTGTTTCTTAGCTTCCCAAAGAGCTGGAAGCAAGATGCTGTGGGGCCCAACTCGCCCTTTGGAAAGAAGCCTGCACGTTGTGCCTTTCAGCTCTAGGGCAAAGTAGCACACCCAGAGCAGAAGTCCTACTTCAGCCAGATCAGGCCTGCAAAGAAACTGCGTTTCACAGGCCTTTGGAAGAGATGTTCCCGGTAGGCTGTAAGAGCACTGTGCAGAGCGAGTTGTTTCTTAGCTTCCCAAAGAGCTGGAAGCAAGATGCTGTGGGGCCCAACTCGCCCTTTGGAAAGAAGCCTGCACGTTGTGCCTTTCAGCTCTAGGGCAAAGTAGCACACCCAGAGCAGAAGTCCTACTTCAGCCAGATCAGGCCTGCAAAGAAACTGCGTTTCACAGGCCTTTGGAAGAGATGTTCCCGGTAGGCTGTAAGAGCACTGTGCAGAGCGAGTTGTTTCTTAGCTTCCCAAAGAGCTGGAAGCAAGATGCTGTGGGGCCCAACTCGCCCTTTGGAAAGAAGCCTGCACGTTGTGCCTTTCAGCTCTAGGGCAAAGTAGCACACCCAGAGCAGAAGTCCTACTTCAGCCAGATCAGGCCTGCAAAGAAACTGCGTTTCACAGGCCTTTGGAAGAGATGTTCCCGGTAGGCTGTAAGAGCACTGTGCAGAGCGAGTTGTTTCTTAGCTTCCCAAAGAGCTGGAAGCAAGATGCTGTGGGGCCCAACTCGCCCTTTGGAAAGAAGCCTGCACGTTGTGCCTTTCAGCTCTAGGGCAAAGTAGCACACCCAGAGCAGAAGTCCTACTTCAGCCAGATCAGGCCTGCAAAGAAACTGCGTTTCACAGGCCTTTGGAAGAGATGTTCCCGGTAGGCTGTAAGAGCACTGTGCAGAGCGAGTTGTTTCTTAGCTTCCCAAAGAGCTGGAAGCAAGATGCTGTGGGGCCCAACTCGCCCTTTGGAAAGAAGCCTGCACGTTGTGCCTTTCAGCTCTAGGGCAAAGTAGCACACCCAGAGCAGAAGTCCTACTTCAGCCAGATCAGGCCTGCAAAGAAACTGCGTTTCACAGGCCTTTGGAAGAGATGTTCCCGGTAGGCTGTAAGAGCACTGTGCAGAGCGAGTTGTTTCTTAGCTTCCCAAAGAGCTGGAAGCAAGATGCTGTGGGGCCCAACTCGCCCTTTGGAAAGAAGCCTGCACGTTGTGCCTTTCAGCTCTAGGGCAAAGTAGCACACCCAGAGCAGAAGTCCTACTTCAGCCAGATCAGGCCTGCAAAGAAACTGCGTTTCACAGGCCTTTGGAAGAGATGTTCCCGGTAGGCTGTAAGAGCACTGTGCAGAGCGAGTTGTTTCTTAGCTTCCCAAAGAGCTGGAAGCAAGATGCTGTGGGGCCCAACTCGCCCTTTGGAAAGAAGCCTGCACGTTGTGCCTTTCAGCTCTAGGGCAAAGTAGCACACCCAGAGCAGAAGTCCTACTTCAGCCAGATCAGGCCTGCAAAGAAACTGCGTTTCACAGGCCTTTGGAAGAGATGTTCCCGGTAGGCTGTAAGAGCACTGTGCAGAGCGAGTTGTTTCTTAGCTTCCCAAAGAGCTGGAAGCAAGATGCTGTGGGGCCCAACTCGCCCTTTGGAAAGAAGCCTGCACGTTGTGCCTTTCAGCTCTAGGGCAAAGTAGCACACCCAGAGCAGAAGTCCTACTTCAGCCAGATCAGGCCTGCAAAGAAACTGCGTTTCACAGGCCTTTGGAAGAGATGTTCCCGGTAGGCTGTAAGAGCACTGTGCAGAGCGAGTTGTTTCTTAGCTTCCCAAAGAGCTGGAAGCAAGATGCTGTGGGGCCCAACTCGCCCTTTGGAAAGAAGCCTGCACGTTGTGCCTTTCAGCTCTAGGGCAAAGTAGCACACCCAGAGCAGAAGTCCTACTTCAGCCAGATCAGGCCTGCAAAGAAACTGCGTTTCACAGGCCTTTGGAAGAGATGTTCCCGGTAGGCTGTAAGAGCACTGTGCAGAGCGAGTTGTTTCTTAGCTTCCCAAAGAGCTGGAAGCAAGATGCTGTGGGGCCCAACTCGCCCTTTGGAAAGAAGCCTGCACGTTGTGCCTTTCAGCTCTAGGGCAAAGTAGCACACCCAGAGCAGAAGTCCTACTTCAGCCAGATCAGGCCTGCAAAGAAACTGCGTTTCACAGGCCTTTGGAAGAGATGTTCCCGGTAGGCTGTAAGAGCACTGTGCAGAGCGAGTTGTTTCTTAGCTTCCCAAAGAGCTGGAAGCAAGATGCTGTGGGGCCCAACTCGCCCTTTGGAAAGAAGCCTGCACGTTGTGCCTTTCAGCTCTAGGGCAAAGTAGCACACCCAGAGCAGAAGTCCTACTTCAGCCAGATCAGGCCTGCAAAGAAACTGCGTTTCACAGGCCTTTGGAAGAGATGTTCCCGGTAGGCTGTAAGAGCACTGTGCAGAGCGAGTTGTTTCTTAGCTTCCCAAAGAGCTGGAAGCAAGATGCTGTGGGGCCCAACTCGCCCTTTGGAAAGAAGCCTGCACGTTGTGCCTTTCAGCTCTAGGGCAAAGTAGCACACCCAGAGCAGAAGTCCTACTTCAGCCAGATCAGGCCTGCAAAGAAACTGCGTTTCACAGGCCTTTGGAAGAGATGTTCCCGGTAGGCTGTAAGAGCACTGTGCAGAGCGAGTTGTTTCTTAGCTTCCCAAAGAGCTGGAAGCAAGATGCTGTGGGGCCCAACTCGCCCTTTGGAAAGAAGCCTGCACGTTGTGCCTTTCAGCTCTAGGGCAAAGTAGCACACCCAGAGCAGAAGTCCTACTTCAGCCAGATCAGGCCTGCAAAGAAACTGCGTTTCACAGGCCTTTGGAAGAGATGTTCCCGGTAGGCTGTAAGAGCACTGTGCAGAGCGAGTTGTTTCTTAGCTTCCCAAAGAGCTGGAAGCAAGATGCTGTGGGGCCCAACTCGCCCTTTGGAAAGAAGCCTGCACGTTGTGCCTTTCAGCTCTAGGGCAAAGTAGCACACCCAGAGCAGAAGTCCTACTTCAGCCAGATCAGGCCTGCAAAGAAACTGCGTTTCACAGGCCTTTGGAAGAGATGTTCCCGGTAGGCTGTAAGAGCACTGTGCAGAGCGAGTTGTTTCTTAGCTTCCCAAAGAGCTGGAAGCAAGATGCTGTGGGGCCCAACTCGCCCTTTGGAAAGAAGCCTGCACGTTGTGCCTTTCAGCTCTAGGGCAAAGTAGCACACCCAGAGCAGAAGTCCTACTTCAGCCAGATCAGGCCTGCAAAGAAACTGCGTTTCACAGGCCTTTGGAAGAGATGTTCCCGGTAGGCTGTAAGAGCACTGTGCAGAGCGAGTTGTTTCTTAGCTTCCCAAAGAGCTGGAAGCAAGATGCTGTGGGGCCCAACTCGCCCTTTGGAAAGAAGCCTGCACGTTGTGCCTTTCAGCTCTAGGGCAAAGTAGCACACCCAGAGCAGAAGTCCTACTTCAGCCAGATCAGGCCTGCAAAGAAACTGCGTTTCACAGGCCTTTGGAAGAGATGTTCCCGGTAGGCTGTAAGAGCACTGTGCAGAGCGAGTTGTTTCTTAGCTTCCCAAAGAGCTGGAAGCAAGATGCTGTGGGGCCCAACTCGCCCTTTGGAAAGAAGCCTGCACGTTGTGCCTTTCAGCTCTAGGGCAAAGTAGCACACCCAGAGCAGAAGTCCTACTTCAGCCAGATCAGGCCTGCAAAGAAACTGCGTTTCACAGGCCTTTGGAAGAGATGTTCCCGGTAGGCTGTAAGAGCACTGTGCAGAGCGAGTTGTTTCTTAGCTTCCCAAAGAGCTGGAAGCAAGATGCTGTGGGGCCCAACTCGCCCTTTGGAAAGAAGCCTGCACGTTGTGCCTTTCAGCTCTAGGGCAAAGTAGCACACCCAGAGCAGAAGTCCTACTTCAGCCAGATCAGGCCTGCAAAGAAACTGCGTTTCACAGGCCTTTGGAAGAGATGTTCCCCGGTAGGCTGTAAGAGCACTGTGCAGAGCGAGTTGTTTCTTAGCTTCCCAAAGAGCTGGAAGCAAGATGCTGTGGGGCCCAACTCGCCCTTTGGAAAGAAGCCTGCACGTTGTGCCTTTCAGCTCTAGGGCAAAGTAGCACACCCAGAGCAGAAGTCCTACTTCAGCCAGATCAGGCCTGCAAAGAAACTGCGTTTCACAGGCCTTTGGAAGAGATGTTCCCGGTAGGCTGTAAGAGCACTGTGCAGAGCGAGTTGTTTCTTAGCTTCCCAAAGAGCTGGAAGCAAGATGCTGTGGGGCCCAACTCGCCCTTTGGAAAGAAGCCTGCACGTTGTGCCTTTCAGCTCTAGGGCAAAGTAGCACACCCAGAGCAGAAGTCCTACTTCAGCCAGATCAGGCCTGCAAAGAAACTGCGTTTCACAGGCCTTTGGAAGAGATGTTCCCGGTAGGCTGTAAGAGCACTGTGCAGAGCGAGTTGTTTCTTAGCTTCCCAAAGAGCTGGAAGCAAGATGCTGTGGGGCCCAACTCGCCCTTTGGAAAGAAGCCTGCACGTTGTGCCTTTCAGCTCTAGGGCAAAGTAGCACACCCAGAGCAGAAGTCCTACTTCAGCCAGATCAGGCCTGCAAAGAAACTGCGTTTCACAGGCCTTTGGAAGAGATGTTCCCGGTAGGCTGTAAGAGCACTGTGCAGAGCGAGTTGTTTCTTAGCTTCCCAAAGAGCTGGAAGCAAGATGCTGTGGGGCCCAACTCGCCCTTTGGAAAGAAGCCTGCACGTTGTGCCTTTCAGCTCTAGGGCAAAGTAGCACACCCAGAGCAGAAGTCCTACTTCAGCCAGATCAGGCCTGCAAAGAAACTGCGTTTCACAGGCCTTTGGAAGAGATGTTCCCGGTAGGCTGTAAGAGCACTGTGCAGAGCGAGTTGTTTCTTAGCTTCCCAAAGAGCTGGAAGCAAGATGCTGTGGGGCCCAACTCGCCCTTTGGAAAGAAGCCTGCACGTTGTGCCTTTCAGCTCTAGGGCAAAGTAGCACACCCAGAGCAGAAGTCCTACTTCAGCCAGATCAGGCCTGCAAAGAAACTGCGTTTCACAGGCCTTTGGAAGAGATGTTCCCGGTAGGCTGTAAGAGCACTGTGCAGAGCGAGTTGTTTCTTAGCTTCCCAAAGAGCTGGAAGCAAGATGCTGTGGGGCCCAACTCGCCCTTTGGAAAGAAGCCTGCACGTTGTGCCTTTCAGCTCTAGGGCAAAGTAGCACACCCAGAGCAGAAGTCCTACTTCAGCCAGATCAGGCCTGCAAAGAAACTGCGTTTCACAGGCCTTTGGAAGAGATGTTCCCGGTAGGCTGTAAGAGCACTGTGCAGAGCGAGTTGTTTCTTAGCTTCCCAAAGAGCTGGAAGCAAGATGCTGTGGGGCCCAACTCGCCCTTTGGAAAGAAGCCTGCACGTTGTGCCTTTCAGCTCTAGGGCAAAGTAGCACACCCAGAGCAGAAGTCCTACTTCAGCCAGATCAGGCCTGCAAAGAAACTGCGTTTCACAGGCCTTTGGAAGAGATGTTCCCGGTAGGCTGTAAGAGCACTGTGCAGAGCGAGTTGTTTCTTAGCTTCCCAAAGAGCTGGAAGCAAGATGCTGTGGGGCCCAACTCGCCCTTTGGAAAGAAGCCTGCACGTTGTGCCTTTCAGCTCTAGGGCAAAGTAGCACACCCAGAGCAGAAGTCCTACTTCAGCCAGATCAGGCCTGCAAAGAAACTGCGTTTCACAGGCCTTTGGAAGAGATGTTCCCGGTAGGCTGTAAGAGCACTGTGCAGAGCGAGTTGTTTCTTAGCTTCCCAAAGAGCTGGAAGCAAGATGCTGTGGGGCCCAACTCGCCCTTTGGAAAGAAGCCTGCACGTTGTGCCTTTCAGCTCTAGGGCAAAGTAGCACACCCAGAGCAGAAGTCCTACTTCAGCCAGATCAGGCCTGCAAAGAAACTGCGTTTCACAGGCCTTTGGAAGAGATGTTCCCACTAGGCTGTAAGAGCACTGTGCAGAGCGAGTTGTTTCTTAGCTTCCCAAAGAGCTGGAAGCAAGATGCTGTGGGGCCCAACTCGCCCTTTGGAAAGAAGCCTGCACGTTGTGCCTTTCAGCTCTAGGGCAAAGTAGCACACCCAGAGCAGAAGTCCTACTTCAGCCAGATCAGGCCTGCAAAGAAACTGCGTTTCACAGGCCTTTGGAAGAGATGTTCCCGGTAGGCTGTAAGAGCACTGTGCAGAGCGAGTTGTTTCTTAGCTTCCCAAAGAGCTGGAAGCAAGATGCTGTGGGGCCCAACTCGCCCTTTGGAAAGAAGCCTGCACGTTGTGCCTTTCAGCTCTAGGGCAAAGTAGCACACCCAGAGCAGAAGTCCTACTTCAGCCAGATCAGGCCTGCAAAGAAACTGCGTTTCACAGGCCTTTGGAAGAGATGTTCCCGGTAGGCTGTAAGAGCACTGTGCAGAGCGAGTTGTTTCTTAGCTTCCCAAAGAGCTGGAAGCAAGATGCTGTGGGGCCCAACTCGCCCTTTGGAAAGAAGCCTGCACGTTGTGCCTTTCAGCTCTAGGGCAAAGTAGCACACCCAGAGCAGAAGTCCTACTTCAGCCAGATCAGGCCTGCAAAGAAACTGCGTTTCACAGGCCTTTGGAAGAGATGTTCCCGGTAGGCTGTAAGAGCACTGTGCAGAGCGAGTTGTTTCTTAGCTTCCCAAAGAGCTGGAAGCAAGATGCTGTGGGGCCCAACTCGCCCTTTGGAAAGAAGCCTGCACGTTGTGCCTTTCAGCTCTAGGGCAAAGTAGCACACCCAGAGCAGAAGTCCTACTTCAGCCAGATCAGGCCTGCAAAGAAACTGCGTTTCACAGGCCTTTGGAAGAGATGTTCCCGGTAGGCTGTAAGAGCACTGTGCAGAGCGAGTTGTTTCTTAGCTTCCCAAAGAGCTGGAAGCAAGATGCTGTGGGGCCCAACTCGCCCTTTGGAAAGAAGCCTGCACGTTGTGCCTTTCAGCTCTAGGGCAAAGTAGCACACCCAGAGCAGAAGTCCTACTTCAGCCAGATCAGGCCTGCAAAGAAACTGCGTTTCACAGGCCTTTGGAAGAGATGTTCCCGGTAGGCTGTAAGAGCACTGTGCAGAGCGAGTTGTTTCTTAGCTTCCCAAAGAGCTGGAAGCAAGATGCTGTGGGGCCCAACTCGCCCTTTGGAAAGAAGCCTGCACGTTGTGCCTTTCAGCTCTAGGGCAAAGTAGCACACCCAGAGCAGAAGTCCTACTTCAGCCAGATCAGGCCTGCAAAGAAACTGCGTTTCACAGGCCTTTGGAAGAGATGTTCCCGGTAGGCTGTAAGAGCACTGTGCAGAGCGAGTTGTTTCTTAGCTTCCCAAAGAGCTGGAAGCAAGATGCTGTGGGGCCCAACTCGCCCTTTGGAAAGAAGCCTGCACGTTGTGCCTTTCAGCTCTAGGGCAAAGTAGCACACCCAGAGCAGAAGTCCTACTTCAGCCAGATCAGGCCTGCAAAGAAACTGCGTTTCACAGGCCTTTGGAAGAGATGTTCCCGGTAGGCTGTAAGAGCACTGTGCAGAGCGAGTTGTTTCTTAGCTTCCCAAAGAGCTGGAAGCAAGATGCTGTGGGGCCCAACTCGCCCTTTGGAAAGAAGCCTGCACGTTGTGCCTTTCAGCTCTAGGGCAAAGTAGCACACCCAGAGCAGAAGTCCTACTTCAGCCAGATCAGGCCTGCAAAGAAACTGCGTTTCACAGGCCTTTGGAAGAGATGTTCCCACGGTAGGCTGTAAGAGCACTGTGCAGAGCGAGTTGTTTCTTAGCTTCCCAAAGAGCTGGAAGCAAGATGCTGTGGGGCCCAACTCGCCCTTTGGAAAGAAGCCTGCACGTTGTGCCTTTCAGCTCTAGGGCAAAGTAGCACACCCAGAGCAGAAGTCCTACTTCAGCCAGATCAGGCCTGCAAAGAAACTGCGTTTCACAGGCCTTTGGAAGAGATGTTCCCGGTAGGCTGTAAGAGCACTGTGCAGAGCGAGTTGTTTCTTAGCTTCCCAAAGAGCTGGAAGCAAGATGCTGTGGGGCCCAACTCGCCCTTTGGAAAGAAGCCTGCACGTTGTGCCTTTCAGCTCTAGGGCAAAGTAGCACACCCAGAGCAGAAGTCCTACTTCAGCCAGATCAGGCCTGCAAAGAAACTGCGTTTCACAGGCCTTTGGAAGAGATGTTCCCGGTAGGCTGTAAGAGCACTGTGCAGAGCGAGTTGTTTCTTAGCTTCCCAAAGAGCTGGAAGCAAGATGCTGTGGGGCCCAACTCGCCCTTTGGAAAGAAGCCTGCACGTTGTGCCTTTCAGCTCTAGGGCAAAGTAGCACACCCAGAGCAGAAGTCCTACTTCAGCCAGATCAGGCCTGCAAAGAAACTGCGTTTCACAGGCCTTTGGAAGAGATGTTCCCGGTAGGCTGTAAGAGCACTGTGCAGAGCGAGTTGTTTCTTAGCTTCCCAAAGAGCTGGAAGCAAGATGCTGTGGGGCCCAACTCGCCCTTTGGAAAGAAGCCTGCACGTTGTGCCTTTCAGCTCTAGGGCAAAGTAGCACACCCAGAGCAGAAGTCCTACTTCAGCCAGATCAGGCCTGCAAAGAAACTGCGTTTCACAGGCCTTTGGAAGAGATGTTCCCGGTAGGCTGTAAGAGCACTGTGCAGAGCGAGTTGTTTCTTAGCTTCCCAAAGAGCTGGAAGCAAGATGCTGTGGGGCCCAACTCGCCCTTTGGAAAGAAGCCTGCACGTTGTGCCTTTCAGCTCTAGGGCAAAGTAGCACACCCAGAGCAGAAGTCCTACTTCAGCCAGATCAGGCCTGCAAAGAAACTGCGTTTCACAGGCCTTTGGAAGAGATGTTCCCGGTAGGCTGTAAGAGCACTGTGCAGAGCGAGTTGTTTCTTAGCTTCCCAAAGAGCTGGAAGCAAGATGCTGTGGGGCCCAACTCGCCCTTTGGAAAGAAGCCTGCACGTTGTGCCTTTCAGCTCTAGGGCAAAGTAGCACACCCAGAGCAGAAGTCCTACTTCAGCCAGATCAGGCCTGCAAAGAAACTGCGTTTCACAGGCCTTTGGAAGAGATGTTCCCGGTAGGCTGTAAGAGCACTGTGCAGAGCGAGTTGTTTCTTAGCTTCCCAAAGAGCTGGAAGCAAGATGCTGTGGGGCCCAACTCGCCCTTTGGAAAGAAGCCTGCACGTTGTGCCTTTCAGCTCTAGGGCAAAGTAGCACACCCAGAGCAGAAGTCCTACTTCAGCCAGATCAGGCCTGCAAAGAAACTGCGTTTCACAGGCCTTTGGAAGAGATGTTCCCGGTAGGCTGTAAGAGCACTGTGCAGAGCGAGTTGTTTCTTAGCTTCCCAAAGAGCTGGAAGCAAGATGCTGTGGGGCCCAACTCGCCCTTTGGAAAGAAGCCTGCACGTTGTGCCTTTCAGCTCTAGGGCAAAGTAGCACACCCAGAGCAGAAGTCCTACTTCAGCCAGATCAGGCCTGCAAAGAAACTGCGTTTCACAGGCCTTTGGAAGAGATGTTCCCGGTAGGCTGTAAGAGCACTGTGCAGAGCGAGTTGTTTCTTAGCTTCCCAAAGAGCTGGAAGCAAGATGCTGTGGGGCCCAACTCGCCCTTTGGAAAGAAGCCTGCACGTTGTGCCTTTCAGCTCTAGGGCAAAGTAGCACACCCAGAGCAGAAGTCCTACTTCAGCCAGATCAGGCCTGCAAAGAAACTGCGTTTCACAGGCCTTTGGAAGAGATGTTCCCGGTAGGCTGTAAGAGCACTGTGCAGAGCGAGTTGTTTCTTAGCTTCCCAAAGAGCTGGAAGCAAGATGCTGTGGGGCCCAACTCGCCCTTTGGAAAGAAGCCTGCACGTTGTGCCTTTCAGCTCTAGGGCAAAGTAGCACACCCAGAGCAGAAGTCCTACTTCAGCCAGATCAGGCCTGCAAAGAAACTGCGTTTCACAGGCCTTTGGAAGAGATGTTCCCGGTAGGCTGTAAGAGCACTGTGCAGAGCGAGTTGTTTCTTAGCTTCCCAAAGAGCTGGAAGCAAGATGCTGTGGGGCCCAACTCGCCCTTTGGAAAGAAGCCTGCACGTTGTGCCTTTCAGCTCTAGGGCAAAGTAGCACACCCAGAGCAGAAGTCCTACTTCAGCCAGATCAGGCCTGCAAAGAAACTGCGTTTCACAGGCCTTTGGAAGAGATGTTCCCGGTAGGCTGTAAGAGCACTGTGCAGAGCGAGTTGTTTCTTAGCTTCCCAAAGAGCTGGAAGCAAGATGCTGTGGGGCCCAACTCGCCCTTTGGAAAGAAGCCTGCACGTTGTGCCTTTCAGCTCTAGGGCAAAGTAGCACACCCAGAGCAGAAGTCCTACTTCAGCCAGATCAGGCCTGCAAAGAAACTGCGTTTCACAGGCCTTTGGAAGAGATGTTCCCGGTAGGCTGTAAGAGCACTGTGCAGAGCGAGTTGTTTCTTAGCTTCCCAAAGAGCTGGAAGCAAGATGCTGTGGGGCCCAACTCGCCCTTTGGAAAGAAGCCTGCACGTTGTGCCTTTCAGCTCTAGGGCAAAGTAGCACACCCAGAGCAGAAGTCCTACTTCAGCCAGATCAGGCCTGCAAAGAAACTGCGTTTCACAGGCCTTTGGAAGAGATGTTCCCGGTAGGCTGTAAGAGCACTGTGCAGAGCGAGTTGTTTCTTAGCTTCCCAAAGAGCTGGAAGCAAGATGCTGTGGGGCCCAACTCGCCCTTTGGAAAGAAGCCTGCACGTTGTGCCTTTCAGCTCTAGGGCAAAGTAGCACACCCAGAGCAGAAGTCCTACTTCAGCCAGATCAGGCCTGCAAAGAAACTGCGTTTCACAGGCCTTTGGAAGAGATGTTCCCGGTAGGCTGTAAGAGCACTGTGCAGAGCGAGTTGTTTCTTAGCTTCCCAAAGAGCTGGAAGCAAGATGCTGTGGGGGCCCAACTCGCCCTTTGGAAAGAAGCCTGCACGTTGTGCCTTTCAGCTCTAGGGCAAAGTAGCACACCCAGAGCAGAAGTCCTACTTCAGCCAGATCAGGCCTGCAAAGAAACTGCGTTTCACAGGCCTTTGGAAGAGATGTTCCCGGTAGGCTGTAAGAGCACTGTGCAGAGCGAGTTGTTTCTTAGCTTCCCAAAGAGCTGGAAGCAAGATGCTGTGGGGCCCAACTCGCCCTTTGGAAAGAAGCCTGCACGTTGTGCCTTTCAGCTCTAGGGCAAAGTAGCACACCCAGAGCAGAAGTCCTACTTCAGCCAGATCAGGCCTGCAAAGAAACTGCGTTTCACAGGCCTTTGGAAGAGATGTTCCCGGTAGGCTGTAAGAGCACTGTGCAGAGCGAGTTGTTTCTTAGCTTCCCAAAGAGCTGGAAGCAAGATGCTGTGGGGCCCAACTCGCCCTTTGGAAAGAAGCCTGCACGTTGTGCCTTTCAGCTCTAGGGCAAAGTAGCACACCCAGAGCAGAAGTCCTACTTCAGCCAGATCAGGCCTGCAAAGAAACTGCGTTTCACAGGCCTTTGGAAGAGATGTTCCCGGTAGGCTGTAAGAGCACTGTGCAGAGCGAGTTGTTTCTTAGCTTCCCAAAGAGCTGGAAGCAAGATGCTGTGGGGCCCAACTCGCCCTTTGGAAAGAAGCCTGCACGTTGTGCCTTTCAGCTCTAGGGCAAAGTAGCACACCCAGAGCAGAAGTCCTACTTCAGCCAGATCAGGCCTGCAAAGAAACTGCGTTTCACAGGCCTTTGGAAGAGATGTTCCCGGTAGGCTGTAAGAGCACTGTGCAGAGCGAGTTGTTTCTTAGCTTCCCAAAGAGCTGGAAGCAAGATGCTGTGGGGCCCAACTCGCCCTTTGGAAAGAAGCCTGCACGTTGTGCCTTTCAGCTCTAGGGCAAAGTAGCACACCCAGAGCAGAAGTCCTACTTCAGCCAGATCAGGCCTGCAAAGAAACTGCGTTTCACAGGCCTTTGGAAGAGATGTTCCCGGTAGGCTGTAAGAGCACTGTGCAGAGCGAGTTGTTTCTTAGCTTCCCAAAGAGCTGGAAGCAAGATGCTGTGGGGCCCAACTCGCCCTTTGGAAAGAAGCCTGCACGTTGTGCCTTTCAGCTCTAGGGCAAAGTAGCACACCCAGAGCAGAAGTCCTACTTCAGCCAGATCAGGCCTGCAAAGAAACTGCGTTTCACAGGCCTTTGGAAGAGATGTTCCCGGTAGGCTGTAAGAGCACTGTGCAGAGCGAGTTGTTTCTTAGCTTCCCAAAGAGCTGGAAGCAAGATGCTGTGGGGCCCAACTCGCCCTTTGGAAAGAAGCCTGCACGTTGTGCCTTTCAGCTCTAGGGCAAAGTAGCACACCCAGAGCAGAAGTCCTACTTCAGCCAGATCAGGCCTGCAAAGAAACTGCGTTTCACAGGCCTTTGGAAGAGATGTTCCCGGTAGGCTGTAAGAGCACTGTGCAGAGCGAGTTGTTTCTTAGCTTCCCAAAGAGCTGGAAGCAAGATGCTGTGGGGCCCAACTCGCCCTTTGGAAAGAAGCCTGCACGTTGTGCCTTTCAGCTCTAGGGCAAAGTAGCACACCCAGAGCAGAAGTCCTACTTCAGCCAGATCAGGCCTGCAAAGAAACTGCGTTTCACAGGCCTTTGGAAGAGATGTTCCCACAAGGCTGTAAGAGCACTGTGCAGAGCGAGTTGTTTCTTAGCTTCCCAAAGAGCTGGAAGCAAGATGCTGTGGGGCCCAACTCGCCCTTTGGAAAGAACCCTGCACGTTGTGCCTTTCAGCTCTAGGGCAAAGTAGCACACACAGAGCAGAAATCCTACTTCAGCCAGATCAGGCCTGCAAAGAAACTGCGTTTCACAGGCCTTTGGAAGAGATGTTCCCGGTAGGCTGTAAGAGCACTGTGCAGAGCGAGTTGTTTCTTAGCTTCCCAAAGAGCTGGAAGCAAGATGCTGTGGGGCCCAACTCGCCCTTTGGAAAGAAGCCTGCACGTTGTGCCTTTCAGCTCTAGGCCAAAGTAGCACACCAAGAGCAGAAGTCCTACTTCAGCCAGATCAGGCCAGCAAAGAAACTGCATTTCACAGGCCTTTGGAACAGATGTTCCCGGTAGGCTGTAAGAGCACTGTGCAGAGCGAGTTGTTTCTTAGCTTCCCAAAGAGCTGGAAGCAAGATGCTGTGGGGCCCAACTCGACCTTTGGAAAGAAGCCTGCACTTTGTGCCTTTCAGCTCTAGGGCAACGTAGCACACCCAGAGCAGAAGTCCTACTTCAACCAGTTCAGGCCTGCAAAGAAACTGCATTTCACAGGCCTTTGGAAGAGATGTTCCCGGTAGGCTGTAAGAGCACTGTGCAGAGCGAGTTGTTTCCTAGCTTCCCAAAGAGCTGGAAGCAAGATGCTGTGGGGCCCAACTCGCCCTTTGGAAAGAAGCCTGCACGTTGTGCCTTTCAGCTCTAGGGCAAAGTAGCACACCCAGAGCAGAAGTCCTACTTCAGCCAGATCAGGCCTGCAAAGAAACTGCGTTTCACAGGCCTTTGGAAGAGATGTTCCCGGTAGGCTGTAAGAGCACTGTGCAGAGCGAGTTGTTTCTTAGCTTCCCAAAGAGCTGGAAGCAAGATGCTGTGGGGCCCAACTCGCCCTTTGGAAAGAAGCCTGCACGTTGTGCCTTTCAGCTCTAGGGCAAAGTAGCACACCCAGAGCAGAAGTCCTACTTCAGCCAGATCAGGCCTGCAAAGAAACTGCGTTTCACAGGCCTTTGGAAGAGATGTTCCCGGTAGGCTGTAAGAGCACTGTGCAGAGCGAGTTGTTTCTTAGCTTCCCAAAGAGCTGGAAGCAAGATGCTGTGGGGCCCAACTCGCCCTTTGGAAAGAAGCCTGCACGTTGTGCCTTTCAGCTCTAGGGCAAAGTAGCACACCCAGAGCAGAAGTCCTACTTCAGCCAGATCAGGCCTGCAAAGAAACTGCGTTTCACAGGCCTTTGGAAGAGATGTTCCCGGTAGGCTGTAAGAGCACTGTGCAGAGCGAGTTGTTTCTTAGCTTCCCAAAGAGCTGGAAGCAAGATGCTGTGGGGCCCAACTCGCCCTTTGGAAAGAAGCCTGCACGTTGTGCCTTTCAGCTCTAGGGCAAAGTAGCACACCCAGAGCAGAAGTCCTACTTCAGCCAGATCAGGACTGCAAAGAAACTGCGTTTCACAGGCCTTTGGAAGAGATGTTCCCGGTAGGCTGTAAGAGCACTGTGCAGAGCGAGTTGTTTCTTAGCTTCCAAAGAGCTGGAAGCAAGATGCTGTGGGGCCCAACTCGGCCTTTGGAAAGAAGCCTGCACGTTGTGCCTTTCAGCTCTAGGGCAAAGTAGCACACCCAGAGCAGAAGTCCTACTTCAGCCAGATCAGGCCTGCAAAGAAACTGCGTTTCACAGGCCTTTGGAAGAGATGTTCCCGGTAGGCTGTAAGAGCACTGTGCAGAGCGAGTTGTTTCTTAGCTTCCCAAAGAGCTGGAAGCAAGATGCTGTGGGGCCCAACTCGCCCTTTGGAAAGAAGCCTGCACGTTGTGCCTTTCAGCTCTAGGGCAAAGTAGCACACCCAGAGCAGAAGTCCTACTTCAGCCAGATCAGGCCTGCAAAGAAACTGCGTTTCACAGGCCTTTGGAAGAGATGTTCCCGGTAGGCTGTAAGAGCACTGTGCAGAGCGAGTTGTTTCTTAGCTTCCCAAAGAGCTGGAAGCAAGATGCTGTGGGGCCCAACTCGCCCTTTGGAAAGAAGCCTGCACGTTGTGCCTTTCAGCTCTAGGGCAAAGTAGCACACCCAGAGCAGAAGTCCTACTTCAGCCAGATCAGGCCTGCAAAGAAACTGCGTTTCACAGGCCTTTGGAAGAGATGTTCCCCGGTAGGCTGTAAGAGCACTGTGCAGAGCGAGTTGTTTCTTCAGCTTCCCAAAGAGCTGGAAGCAAGATGCTGTGGGGCCCAACTCGCCCTTTGGAAAGAAGCCTGCACGTTGTGCCTTTCAGCTCTAGGGCAAAGTAGCACACCCAGAGCAGAAGTCCTACTTCAGCCAGATCAGGCCTGCAAAGAAACTGCGTTTCACAGGCCTTTGGAAGAGATGTTCCCGGTAGGCTGTAAGAGCACTGTGCAGAGCGAGTTGTTTCTTAGCTTCCCAAAGAGCTGGAAGCAAGATGCTGTGGGGCCCAACTCGCCCTTTGGAAAGAAGCCTGCACGTTGTGCCTTTTCAGCTCTAGGGCAAAGTAGCACACCCAGAGCAGAAGTCCTACTTCAGCCAGATCAGGCCTGCAAAGAAACTGCGTTTCACAGGCCTTTGGAAGAGATGTTCCCGGTAGGCTGTAAGAGCACTGTGCAGAGCGAGTGTTTTCTTAGCTTCCCAAAGAGCTGGAAGCAAGATGCTGTGGGGCCCAACTCGCCCTTTGGAAAGAAGCCTGCACGTTGTGCCTTTCAGCTCTAGGGCAAAGTAGCACACCCAGAGCAGAAGTCCTACTTCAGCCAGATCAGGCCTGCAAAGAAACTGCGTTTCACAGGCCTTTGGAAGAGATGTTCCCGGTAGGCTGTAAGAGCACTGTGCAGAGCGAGTTGTTTCTTAGCTTCCCAAAGAGCTGGAAGCAAGATGCTGTGGGGCCCAACTCGCCCTTTGGAAAGAAGCCTGCACGTTGTGCCTTTCAGCTCTAGGGCAAAGTAGCACACCCAGAGCAGAAGTCCTACTTCAGCCAGATCAGGCCTGCAAAGAAACTGCGTTTCACAGGCCTTTGGAAGAGATGTTCCCGGTAGGCTGTAAGAGCACTGTGCAGAGCGAGTTGTTTCTTAGCTTCCCAAAGAGCTGGAAGCAAGATGCTGTGGGGCCCAACTCGCCCTTTGGAAAGAAGCCTGCACGTTGTGCCTTTCAGCTCTAGGGCAAAGTAGCACACCCAGAGCAGAAGTCCTACTTCAGCCAGATCAGGCCTGCAAAGAAACTGCGTTTCACAGGCCTTTGGAAGAGATGTTCCCGGTAGGCTGTAAGAGCACTGTGCAGAGCGAGTTGTTTCTTAGCTTCCCAAAGAGCTGGAAGCAAGATGCTGTGGGGCCCAACTCGCCCTTTGGAAAGAAGCCTGCACGTTGTGCCTTTCAGCTCTAGGGCAAAGTAGCACACCCAGAGCAGAAGTCCTACTTCAGCCAGATCAGGCCTGCAAAGAAACTGCGTTTCACAGGCCTTTGGAAGAGATGTTCCCGGTAGGCTGTAAGAGCACTGTGCAGAGCGAGTTGTTTCTTAGCTTCCCAAAGAGCTGGAAGCAAGATGCTGTGGGGCCCAACTCGCCCTTTGGAAAGAAGCCTGCACGTTGTGCCTTTCAGCTCTAGGGCAAAGTAGCACACCCAGAGCAGAAGTCCTACTTCAGCCAGATCAGGCCTGCAAAGAAACTGCGTTTCACAGGCCTTTGGAAGAGATGTTCCCGGTAGGCTGTAAGAGCACTGTGCAGAGCGAGTTGTTTCTTAGCTTCCCAAAGAGCTGGAAGCAAGATGCTGTGGGGCCCAACTCGCCCTTTGGAAAGAAGCCTGCACGTTGTGCCTTTCAGCTCTAGGGCAAAGTAGCACACCCAGAGCAGAAGTCCTACTTCAGCCAGATCAGGCCTGCAAAGAAACTGCGTTTCACAGGCCTTTGGAAGAGATGTTCCCGGTAGGCTGTAAGAGCACTGTGCAGAGCGAGTTGTTTCTTAGCTTCCCAAAGAGCTGGAAGCAAGATGCTGTGGGGCCCAACTCGCCCTTTGGAAAGAAGCCTGCACGTTGTGCCTTTCAGCTCTAGGGCAAAGTAGCACACCCAGAGCAGAAGTCCTACTTCAGCCAGATCAGGCCTGCAAAGAAACTGCGTTTCACAGGCCTTTGAAGAGATGTTCCCGGTAGGCTGTAAGAGCACTGTGCAG
>NW_027222135.1:0-19159 GCF_041296265.1 Equus caballus
AAGTCCTACTTCAGCCAGATCAGGTTTTTTTTAAACTGCGTTTCACAGGCCTTTGGAAGAGATGTTCCCGGTAGGCTGTAAGAGCACTGTGCAGAGCGAGTTGTTTCTTAGCTTCCCAAAGAGCTGGAAGCAAGATGCTGTGGGGCCCAACTCGCCCTTTGGAAAGAAGTTACTTCAGCAGATCAGGCCCTGCAAAGAAACTGCTCCCAAAGAGCTGGAAGCAAGATGCTGTGGGGCCCAACTCGCCCTTTGGAAAGAAGCCTGCACGTTGTGCCTTTCAGCTCTAGGGCAAAGTAGCACACCCAGAGCAGAAGTCCTACTTCAGCCAGATCAGGCCTGCAAAGAAAACTGCGTTTCACAGGCCTTTGGAAGAGATGTCCCGGTAGGCTGTAAGAGCACTGTGCAGAGCGAGTTGTTTCTTAGCTTCCCAAAGAGCTGGAAGCAAGATGCTGTGGGGCCCAACTCGCCCTTTGGAAAGAAGCCTGCACGTTGTGCCTTTCAGCTCTAGGGCAAAGTAGCACACCCAGAGCAGAAGTCCTACTTCAGCCAGATCAGGCCTGCAAACGAAACTGCGTTTCACAGGCCTTTGGAAGAGATGTTCCCGGTAGGCTGTAAGAGCACTGTGCAGAGCGAGTTGTTTCTTAGCTTCCCAAAGAGCTGGAAGCAAGATGCTGTGGGGCCCAACTCGCCCTTTGGAAAGAAGCCTGCACGTTGTGCCTTTCAGCTCTAGGGCAAAGTAGCACACCCAGAGCAGAAGTCCTACTTCAGCCAGATCAGGCCTGCAAAGAAACTGCGTTTCACAGGCCTTTGGAAGAGATGTTCCCGGTAGGCTGTAAGAGCACTGTGCAGAGCGAGTTGTTTCTTAGCTTCCCAAAGAGCTGGAAGCAAGATGCTGTGGGGCCCAACTCGCCCTTTGGAAAGAAGCCTGCACGTTGTGCCTTTCAGCTCTAGGGCAAAGTAGCACACCCAGAGCAGAAGTCCTACTTCAGCCAGATCAGGCCTGCAAAGAAACTGCGTTTCACAGGCCTTTGGAAGAGATGTTCCCGGTAGGCTGTAAGAGCACTGTGCAGAGCGAGTTGTTTCTTAGCTTCCCAAAGAGCTGGAAGCAAGATGCTGTGGGGCCCAACTCGCCCTTTGGAAAGAAGCCTGCACGTTGTGCCTTTCAGCTCTAGGGCAAAGTAGCACACCCAGAGCAGAAGTCCTACTTCAGCCAGATCAGGCCTGCAAAGAAACTGCGTTTCACAGGCCTTTGGAAGAGATGTTCCCGGTAGGCTGTAAGAGCACTGTGCAGAGCGAGTTGTTTCTTAGCTTCCCAAAGAGCTGGAAGCAAGATGCTGTGGGGCCCAACTCGCCCTTTGGAAAGAAGCCTGCACGTTGTGCCTTTCAGCTCTAGGGCAAAGTAGCACACCCAGAGCAGAAAGTCCTACTTCAGCCAGATCAGGCCTGCAAACAAACTGCGTTTCACAGGCCTTTGGAAGAGATGTTCCCCACTAGGCTGTAAGAGCACTGTGCAGAGCGAGTTGTTTCTTAGCTTCCCAAAGAGCTGGAAGCAAGATGCTGTGGGGCCCAACTCGCCCTTTGGAAAGAAGCCTGCACGTTGTGCCTTTCAGCTCTAGGGCAAAGTAGCACACCCAGAGCAGAAGTCCTACTTCAGCCAGATCAGGCCTGCAAAGAAACTGCGTTTCACAGGCCTTTGGAAGAGATGTTCCCGGTAGGCTGTAAGAGCACTGTGCAGAGCGAGTTGTTTCTTAGCTTCCCAAAGAGCTGGAAGCAAGATGCTGTGGGGCCCAACTCGCCCTTTGGAAAGAAGCCTGCACGTTGTGCCTTTCAGCTCTAGGGCAAAGTAGCACACCCAGAGCAGAAGTCCTACTTCAGCCAGATCAGGCCTGCAAAGAAACTGCGTTTCACAGGCCTTTGGAAGAGATGTTCCCACGTAGGCTGTAAGAGCACTGTGCAGAGCGAGTTGTTTCTTAGCTTCCCAAAGAGCTGGAAGCAAGATGCTGTGGGGCCCAACTCGCCCTTTGGAAAGAAGCCTGCACGTTGTGCCTTTCAGCTCTAGGGCAAAGTAGCACACCCAGAGCAGAAGTCCTACTTCAGCCAGATCAGGCCTGCAAAGAAACTGCGTTTCACAGGCCTTTGGAAGAGATGTTCCCGTAGGCTGTAAGAGCACTGTGCAGAGCGAGTTGTTTCTTAGCTTCCCAAAGAGCTGGAAGCAAGATGCTGTGGGGCCCAACTCGCCCTTTGGAAAGAAGCCTGCACGTTGTGCCTTTCAGCTCTAGGGCAAAGTAGCACACCCAGAGCAGAAGTCCTACTTCAGCCAGATCAGGCCTGCAAAGAAACTGCGTTTCACAGGCCTTTGGAAGAGATGTTCCCGGTAGGCTGTAAGAGCACTGTGCAGAGCGAGTTGTTTCTTAGCTTCCCAAAGAGCTGGAAGCAAGATGCTGTGGGGCCCAACTCGCCCTTTGGAAAGAAGCCTGCACGTTGTGCCTTTCAGCTCTAGGGCAAAGTAGCACACCCAGAGCAGAAGTCCTACTTCAGCCAGATCAGGCCTGCAAAGAAACTGCGTTTCACAGGCCTTTGGAAGAGATGTTCCCAGCTAGGCTGTAAGAGCACTGTGCAGAGCGAGTTGTTTCTTAGCTTCCCAAAGAGCTGGAAGCAAGATGCTGTGGGGCCCAACTCGCCCTTTGGAAAGAAGCCTGCACGTTGTGCCTTTCAGCTCTAGGGCAAAGTAGCACACCCAGAGCAGAAGTCCTACTTCAGCCAGATCAGGCCTGCAAAGAAACTGCGTTTCACAGGCCTTTGGAAGAGATGTTCCCGGTAGGCTGTAAGAGCACTGTGCAGAGCGAGTTGTTTCTTAGCTTCCCAAAGAGCTGGAAGCAAGATGCTGTGGGGCCCAACTCGCCCTTTGGAAAGAAGCCGCACGTTGTGCCTTTCAGCTCTAGGGCAAAGTAGCACACCCAGAGCAGAAGTCCTACTTCAGCCAGATCAGGCCTGCAAAGAAACTGCGTTTCACAGGCCTTTGGAAGAGATGTTCCCACGTAGGCTGTAAGAGCACTGTGCAGAGCGAGTTGTTTCTTAGCTTCCCAAAGAGCTGGAAGCAAGATGCTGTGGGGCCCAACTCGCCCTTTGGAAAGAAGCCTGCACGTTGTGCCTTTCAGCTCTAGGGCAAAGTAGCACACCCAGAGCAGAAGTCCTACTTCAGCCAGATCAGGCCTGCAAAGAAACTGCGTTTCACAGGCCTTTGGAAGAGATGTTCCCGGTAGGCTGTAAGAGCACTGTGCAGAGCGAGTTGTTTCTTAGCTTCCCAAAGAGCTGGAAGCAAGATGCTGTGGGGCCCAACTCGCCCTTTGGAAAGAAGCCTGCACGTTGTGCCTTTCAGCTCTAGGGCAAAGTAGCACACCCAGAGCAGAAGTCCTACTTCAGCCAGATCAGGCCTGCAAAGAAACTGCGTTTCACAGGCCTTTGGAAGAGATGTTCCCGGTAGGCTGTAAGAGCACTGTGCAGAGCGAGTTGTTTCTTAGCTTCCCAAAGAGCTGGAAGCAAGATGCTGTGGGGCCCAACTCGCCCTTTGGAAAGAAGCCTGCACGTTGTGCCTTTCAGCTCTAGGGCAAAGTAGCACACCCAGAGCAGAAGTCCTACTTCAGCCAGATCAGGCCTGCAAAGAAACTGCGTTTCACAGGCCTTTGGAAGAGATGTTCCCGGTAGGCTGTAAGAGCACTGTGCAGAGCGAGTTGTTTCTTAGCTTCCCAAAGAGCTGGAAGCAAGATGCTGTGGGGCCCAACTCGCCCTTTGGAAAGAAGCCTGCACGTTGTGCCTTTCAGCTCTAGGGCAAAGTAGCACACCCAGAGCAGAAGTCCTACTTCAGCCAGATCAGGCCTGCAAAGAAACTGCGTTTCACAGGCCTTTGGAAGAGATGTTCCCACGGTAGGCTGTAAGAGCACTGTGCAGAGCGAGTTGTTTCTTAGCTTCCCAAAGAGCTGGAAGCAAGATGCTGTGGGGCCCAACTCGCCCTTTGGAAAGAAGCCTGCACGTTGTGCCTTTCAGCTCTAGGGCAAAGTAGCACACCCAGAGCAGAAGTCCTACTTCAGCCAGATCAGGCCTGCAAAGAAACTGCGTTTCACAGGCCTTTGGAAGAGATGTTCCCACTAGGCTGTAAGAGCACTGTGCAGAGCGAGTTGTTTCTTAGCTTCCCAAAGAGCTGGAAGCAAGATGCTGTGGGGCCCAACTCGCCCTTTGGAAAGAAGCCTGCACGTTGTGCCTTTCAGCTCTAGGGCAAAGTAGCACACCCAGAGCAGAAGTCCTACTTCAGCCAGATCAGGCCTGCAAAGAAACTGCGTTTCACAGGCCTTTGGAAGAGATGTTCCCGGTAGGCTGTAAGAGCACTGTGCAGAGCGAGTTGTTTCTTAGCTTCCCAAAGAGCTGGAAGCAAGATGCTGTGGGGCCCAACTCGCCCTTTGGAAAGAAGCCTGCACGTTGTGCCTTTCAGCTCTAGGGCAAAGTAGCACACCCAGAGCAGAAGTCCTACTTCAGCCAGATCAGGCCTGCAAAGAAACTGCGTTTCACAGGCCTTTGGAAGAGATGTTCCCACGGTAGGCTGTAAGAGCACTGTGCAGAGCGAGTTGTTTCTTAGCTTCCCAAAGAGCTGGAAGCAAGATGCTGTGGGGCCCAACTCGCCCTTTGGAAAGAAGCCTGCACGTTGTGCCTTTCAGCTCTAGGGCAAAGTAGCACACCCAGAGCAGAAGTCCTACTTCAGCCAGATCAGGCCTGCAAAGAAACTGCGTTTCACAGGCCTTTGGAAGAGATGTTCCCACTAGGCTGTAAGAGCACTGTGCAGAGCGAGTTGTTTCTTAGCTTCCCAAAGAGCTGGAAGCAAGATGCTGTGGGGCCCAACTCGCCCTTTGGAAAGAAGCCTGCACGTTGTGCCTTTCAGCTCTAGGGCAAAGTAGCACACCCAGAGCAGAAGTCCTACTTCAGCCAGATCAGGCCTGCAAAGAAACTGCGTTTCACAGGCCTTTGGAAGAGATGTTCCCGGTAGGCTGTAAGAGCACTGTGCAGAGCGAGTTGTTTCTTAGCTTCCCAAAGAGCTGGAAGCAAGATGCTGTGGGGCCCAACTCGCCCTTTGGAAAGAAGCCTGCACGTTGTGCCTTTCAGCTCTAGGGCAAAGTAGCACACCCAGAGCAGAAGTCCTACTTCAGCCAGATCAGGCCTGCAAAGAAACTGCGTTTCACAGGCCTTTGGAAGAGATGTTCCCGGTAGGCTGTAAGAGCACTGTGCAGAGCGAGTTGTTTCTTAGCTTCCCAAAGAGCTGGAAGCAAGATGCTGTGGGGCCCAACTCGCCCTTTGGAAAGAAGCCTGCACGTTGTGCCTTTCAGCTCTAGGGCAAAGTAGCACACCCAGAGCAGAAGTCCTACTTCAGCCAGATCAGGCCTGCAAAGAAACTGCGTTTCACAGGCCTTTGGAAGAGATGTTCCCGGTAGGCTGTAAGAGCACTGTGCAGAGCGAGTTGTTTCTTAGCTTCCCAAAGAGCTGGAAGCAAGATGCTGTGGGGCCCAACTCGCCCTTTGGAAAGAAGCCTGCACGTTGTGCCTTTCAGCTCTAGGGCAAAGTAGCACACCCAGAGCAGAAGTCCTACTTCAGCCAGATCAGGCCTGCAAAGAAACTGCGTTTCACAGGCCTTTGGAAGAGATGTTCCCGGTAGGCTGTAAGAGCACTGTGCAGAGCGAGTTGTTTCTTAGCTTCCCAAAGAGCTGGAAGCAAGATGCTGTGGGGCCCAACTCGCCCTTTGGAAAGAAGCCTGCACGTTGTGCCTTTCAGCTCTAGGGCAAAGTAGCACACCCAGAGCAGAAGTCCTACTTCAGCCAGATCAGGCCTGCAAAGAAACTGCGTTTCACAGGCCTTTGGAAGAGATGTTCCCACGGTAGGCTGTAAGAGCACTGTGCAGAGCGAGTTGTTTCTTAGCTTCCCAAAGAGCTGGAAGCAAGATGCTGTGGGGCCCAACTCGCCCTTTGGAAAGAAGCCTGCACGTTGTGCCTTTCAGCTCTAGGGCAAAGTAGCACACCCAGAGCAGAAGTCCTACTTCAGCCAGATCAGGCCTGCAAAGAAACTGCGTTTCACAGGCCTTTTGGAAGAGATGTTCCCACGTAGGCTGTAAGAGCACTGTGCAGAGCGAGTTGTTTCTTAGCTTCCCAAAGAGCTGGAAGCAAGATGCTGTGGGGCCCAACTCGCCCTTTGGAAAGAAGCCTGCACGTTGTGCCTTTCAGCTCTAGGGCAAAGTAGCACACCCAGAGCAGAAGTCCTACTTCAGCCAGATCAGGCCTGCAAAGAAACTGCGTTTCACAGGCCTTTGGAAGAGATGTTCCCGGTAGGCTGTAAGAGCACTGTGCAGAGCGAGTTGTTTCTTAGCTTCCCAAAGAGCTGGAAGCAAGATGCTGTGGGGCCCAACTCGCCCTTTGGAAAGAAGCCTGCACGTTGTGCCTTTCAGCTCTAGGGCAAAGTAGCACACCCAGAGCAGAAGTCCTACTTCAGCCAGATCAGGCCTGCAAAGAAACTGCGTTTCACAGGCCTTTGGAAGAGATGTTCCCGGTAGGCTGTAAGAGCACTGTGCAGAGCGAGTTGTTTCTTAGCTTCCCAAAGAGCTGGAAGCAAGATGCTGTGGGGCCCAACTCGCCCTTTGGAAAGAAGCCTGCACGTTGTGCCTTTCAGCTCTAGGGCAAAGTAGCACACCCAGAGCAGAAGTCCTACTTCAGCCAGATCAGGCCTGCAAAGAAACTGCGTTTCACAGGCCTTTGGAAGAGATGTTCCCGGTAGGCTGTAAGAGCACTGTGCAGAGCGAGTTGTTTCTTAGCTTCCCAAAGAGCTGGAAGCAAGATGCTGTGGGGCCCAACTCGCCCTTTGGAAAGAAGCCTGCACGTTGTGCCTTTCAGCTCTAGGGCAAAGTAGCACACCCAGAGCAGAAGTCCTACTTCAGCCAGATCAGGCCTGCAAAGAAACTGCGTTTCACAGGCCTTTGGAAGAGATGTTCCCGGTAGGCTGTAAGAGCACTGTGCAGAGCGAGTTGTTTCTTAGCTTCCCAAAGAGCTGGAAGCAAGATGCTGTGGGGCCCAACTCGCCCTTTGGAAAGAAGCCTGCACGTTGTGCCTTTCAGCTCTAGGGCAAAGTAGCACACCCAGAGCAGAAGTCCTACTTCAGCCAGATCAGGCCTGCAAAGAAACTGCGTTTCACAGGCCTTTGGAAGAGATGTTCCGGGCAGGCTGTTAAGAGCACTGTGCAGAGCGAGTTGTTTCTTAGCTTCCCAAAGAGCTGGAAGCAAGATGCTGTGGGGCCCAACTCGCCCTTTGGAAAGAAGCCTGCACGTTGTGCCTTTCAGCTCTAGGGCAATGTAGCACACCCAGAGCAGAAGTCCTACTTCAGCCAGATCAGGCCTGCAAAGAAACTGCGTTTCACAGGCCTTTGGAAGAGATGTTCCCGGTAGGCTGTAAGAGCACTGTGCAGAGCGAGTTGTTTCTTAGCTTCCCAAAGAGCTGGAAGCAAGATGCTGTGGGGCCCAACTCGCCCTTTGGAAAGAAGCCTGCACGTTGTGCCTTTCAGCTCTAGGGCAAAGTAGCACACCCAGAGCAGAAGTCCTACTTCAGCCAGATCAGGCCTGCAAAGAAACTGCGTTTCACAGGCCTTTGGAAGAGATGTTCCCGGTAGGCTGTAAGAGCACTGTGCAGAGCGAGTTGTTTCTTAGCTTCCCAAAGAGCTGGAAGCAAGATGCTGTGGGGCCCAACTCGCCCTTTGGAAAGAAGCCTGCACGTTGTGCCTTTCAGCTCTAGGGCAAAGTAGCACACCCAGAGCAGAAGTCCTACTTCAGCCAGATCAGGCCTGCAAAGAAACTGCGTTTCACAGGCCTTTGGAAGAGATGTTCCCGGTAGGCTGTAAGAGCACTGTGCAGAGCGAGTTGTTTCTTAGCTTCCCAAAGAGCTGGAAGCAAGATGCTGTGGGGCCCAACTCGCCCTTTGGAAAGAAGCCTGCACGTTGTGCCTTTCAGCTCTAGGGCAAAGTAGCACACCCAGAGCAGAAGTCCTACTTCAGCCAGATCAGGCCTGCAAAGAAACTGCGTTTCACAGGCCTTTGGAAGAGATGTTCCCGGTAGGCTGTAAGAGCACTGTGCAGAGCGAGTTGTTTCTTAGCTTCCCAAAGAGCTGGAAGCAAGATGCTGTGGGGCCCAACTCGCCCTTTGGAAAGAAGCCTGCACGTTGTGCCTTTCAGCTCTAGGGCAAAGTAGCACACCCAGAGCAGAAGTCCTACTTCAGCCAGATCAGGCCTGCAAAGAAACTGCGTTTCACAGGCCTTTGGAAGAGATGTTCCCGGTAGGCTGTAAGAGCACTGTGCAGAGCGAGTTGTTTCTTAGCTTCCCAAAGAGCTGGAAGCAAGATGCTGTGGGGCCCAACTCGCCCTTTGGAAAGAAGCCTGCACGTTGTGCCTTTCAGCTCTAGGGCAAAGTAGCACACCCAGAGCAGAAGTCCTACTTCAGCCAGATCAGGCCTGCAAAGAAACTGCGTTTCACAGGCCTTTGGAAGAGATGTTCCCGGTAGGCTGTAAGAGCACTGTGCAGAGCGAGTTGTTTCTTAGCTTCCCAAAGAGCTGGAAGCAAGATGCTGTGGGGCCCAACTCGCCCTTTGGAAAGAAGCCTGCACGTTGTGCCTTTCAGCTCTAGGGCAAAGTAGCACACCCAGAGCAGAAGTCCTACTTCAGCCAGATCAGGCCTGCAAAGAAACTGCGTTTCACAGGCCTTTGGAAGAGATGTTCCCGGTAGGCTGTAAGAGCACTGTGCAGAGCGAGTTGTTTCTTAGCTTCCCAAAGAGCTGGAAGCAAGATGCTGTGGGGCCCAACTCGCCCTTTGGAAAGAAGCCTGCACGTTGTGCCTTTCAGCTCTAGGGCAAAGTAGCACACCCAGAGCAGAAGTCCTACTTCAGCCAGATCAGGCCTGCAAAGAAACTGCGTTTCACAGGCCTTTGGAAGAGATGTTCCCGGTAGGCTGTAAGAGCACTGTGCAGAGCGAGTTGTTTCTTAGCTTCCCAAAGAGCTGGAAGCAAGATGCTGTGGGGCCCAACTCGCCCTTTGGAAAGAAGCCTGCACGTTGTGCCTTTCAGCTCTAGGGCAAAGTAGCACACCCAGAGCAGAAGTCCTACTTCAGCCAGATCAGGCCTGCAAAGAAACTGCGTTTCACAGGCCTTTGGAAGAGATGTTCCCGGTAGGCTGTAAGAGCACTGTGCAGAGCGAGTTGTTTCTTAGCTTCCCAAAGAGCTGGAAGCAAGATGCTGTGGGGCCCAACTCGCCCTTTGGAAAGAAGCCTGCACGTTGTGCCTTTCAGCTCTAGGGCAAAGTAGCACACCCAGAGCAGAAGTCCTACTTCAGCCAGATCAGGCCTGCAAAGAAACTGCGTTTCACAGGCCTTTGGAAGAGATGTTCCCGGTAGGCTGTAAGAGCACTGTGCAGAGCGAGTTGTTTCTTAGCTTCCCAAAGAGCTGGAAGCAAGATGCTGTGGGGCCCAACTCGCCCTTTGGAAAGAAGCCTGCACGTTGTGCCTTTCAGCTCTAGGGCAAAGTAGCACACCCAGAGCAGAAGTCCTACTTCAGCCAGATCAGGCCTGCAAAGAAACTGCGTTTCACAGGCCTTTGGAAGAGATGTTCCCGGTAGGCTGTAAGAGCACTGTGCAGAGCGAGTTGTTTCTTAGCTTCCCAAAGAGCTGGAAGCAAGATGCTGTGGGGCCCAACTCGCCCTTTGGAAAGAAGCCTGCACGTTGTGCCTTTCAGCTCTAGGGCAAAGTAGCACACCCAGAGCAGAAGTCCTACTTCAGCCAGATCAGGCCTGCAAAGAAACTGCGTTTCACAGGCCTTTGGAAGAGATGTTCCCGGTAGGCTGTAAGAGCACTGTGCAGAGCGAGTTGTTTCTTAGCTTCCCAAAGAGCTGGAAGCAAGATGCTGTGGGGCCCAACTCGCCCTTTGGAAAGAAGCCTGCACGTTGTGCCTTTCAGCTCTAGGGCAAAGTAGCACACCCAGAGCAGAAGTCCTACTTCAGCCAGATCAGGCCTGCAAAGAAACTGCGTTTCACAGGCCTTTGGAAGAGATGTTCCCGGTAGGCTGTAAGAGCACTGTGCAGAGCGAGTTGTTTCTTAGCTTCCCAAAGAGCTGGAAGCAAGATGCTGTGGGGCCCAACTCGCCCTTTGGAAAGAAGCCTGCACGTTGTGCCTTTCAGCTCTAGGGCAAAGTAGCACACCCAGAGCAGAAGTCCTACTTCAGCCAGATCAGGCCTGCAAAGAAACTGCGTTTCACAGGCCTTTGGAAGAGATGTTCCCGGTAGGCTGTAAGAGCACTGTGCAGAGCGAGTTGTTTCTTAGCTTCCCAAAGAGCTGGAAGCAAGATGCTGTGGGGCCCAACTCGCCCTTTGGAAAGAAGCCTGCACGTTGTGCCTTTCAGCTCTAGGGCAAAGTAGCACACCCAGAGCAGAAGTCCTACTTCAGCCAGATCAGGCCTGCAAAGAAACTGCGTTTCACAGGCCTTTGGAAGAGATGTTCCCGGTAGGCTGTAAGAGCACTGTGCAGAGCGAGTTGTTTCTTAGCTTCCCAAAGAGCTGGAAGCAAGATGCTGTGGGGCCCCAACTCGCCCTTTGGAAAGAAGCCTGCACGTTGTGCCTTTCAGCTCTAGGGCAAAGTAGCACACCCAGAGCAGAAGTCCTACTTCAGCCAGATCAGGCCTGCAAAGAAACTGCGTTTCACAGGCCTTTGGAAGAGATGTTCCCGGTAGGCTGTAAGAGCACTGTGCAGAGCGAGTTGTTTCTTAGCTTCCCAAAGAGCTGGAAGCAAGATGCTGTGGGGCCCAACTCGCCCTTTGGAAAGAAGCCTGCACGTTGTGCCTTTCAGCTCTAGGGCAAAGTAGCACACCCAGAGCAGAAGTCCTACTTCAGCCAGATCAGGCCTGCAAAGAAACTGCGTTTCACAGGCCTTTGGAAGAGATGTTCCCGGTAGGCTGTAAGAGCACTGTGCAGAGCGAGTTGTTTCTTAGCTTCCCAAAGAGCTGGAAGCAAGATGCTGTGGGGCCCAACTCGCCCTTTGGAAAGAAGCCTGCACGTTGTGCCTTTCAGCTCTAGGGCAAAGTAGCACACCCAGAGCAGAAGTCCTACTTCAGCCAGATCAGGCCTGCAAAGAAACTGCGTTTCACAGGCCTTTGGAAGAGATGTTCCCGGTAGGCTGTAAGAGCACTGTGCAGAGCGAGTTGTTTCTTAGCTTCCCAAAGAGCTGGAAGCAAGATGCTGTGGGGCCCAACTCGCCCTTTGGAAAGAAGCCTGCACGTTGTGCCTTTCAGCTCTAGGGCAAAGTAGCACACCCAGAGCAGAAGTCCTACTTCAGCCAGATCAGGCCTGCAAAGAAACTGCGTTTCACAGGCCTTTGGAAGAGATGTTCCCGGTAGGCTGTAAGAGCACTGTGCAGAGCGAGTTGTTTCTTAGCTTCCCAAAGAGCTGGAAGCAAGATGCTGTGGGGCCCAACTCGCCCTTTGGAAAGAAGCCTGCACGTTGTGCCTTTCAGCTCTAGGGCAAAGTAGCACACCCAGAGCAGAAGTCCTACTTCAGCCAGATCAGGCCTGCAAAGAAACTGCGTTTCACAGGCCTTTGGAAGAGATGTTCCCGGTAGGCTGTAAGAGCACTGTGCAGAGCGAGTTGTTTCTTAGCTTCCCAAAGAGCTGGAAGCAAGATGCTGTGGGGCCCAACTCGCCCTTTGGAAGAAGCCTGCACGTTGTGCCTTTCAGCTCTAGGGCAAAGTAGCACACCCAGAGCAGAAGTCCTACTTCAGCCAGATCAGGCCTGCAAAGAAACTGCGTTTCACAGGCCTTTGGAAGAGATGTTCCCGGTAGGCTGTAAGAGCACTGTGCAGAGCGAGTTGTTTCTTAGCTTCCCAAAGAGCTGGAAGCAAGATGCTGTGGGGCCCAACTCGCCCTTTGGAAAGAAGCCTGCACGTTGTGCCTTTCAGCTCTAGGGCAAAGTAGCACACCCAGAGCAGAAGTCCTACTTCAGCCAGATCAGGCCTGCAAAGAAACTGCGTTTCACAGGCCTTTGGAAGAGATGTTCCCGGTAGGCTGTAAGAGCACTGTGCAGAGCCGAGTTGTTTCTTAGCTTCCCAAAGAGCTGGAAGCAAGATGCTGTGGGGCCCAACTCGCCCTTTGGAAAGAAGCCTGCACGTTGTGCCTTTCAGCTCTAGGGCAAAGTAGCACACCCAGAGCAGAAGTCCTACTTCAGCCAGATCAGGCCTGCAAAGAAACTGCGTTTCACAGGCCTTTGGAAGAGATGTTCCCGGTAGGCTGTAAGAGCACTGTGCAGAGCGAGTTGTTTCTTAGCTTCCCAAAGAGCTGGAAGCAAGATGCTGTGGGGCCCAACTCGCCCTTTGGAAAGAAGCCTGCACGTTGTGCCTTTCAGCTCTAGGGCAAAGTAGCACACCCAGAGCAGAAGTCCTACTTCAGCCAGATCAGGCCTGCAAAGAAACTGCGTTTCACAGGCCTTTGGAAGAGATGTTCCCGGTAGGCTGTAAGAGCACTGTGCAGAGCGAGTTGTTTCTTAGCTTCCCAAAGAGCTGGAAGCAAGATGCTGTGGGGGCCCAACTCGCCCTTTGGAAAGAAGCCTGCACGTTGTGCCTTTCAGCTCTAGGGCAAAGTAGCACACCCAGAGCAGAAGTCCTACTTCAGCCAGATCAGGCCTGCAAAGAAACTGCGTTTCACAGGCCTTTGGAAGAGATGTTCCCGGTAGGCTGTAAGAGCACTGTGCAGAGCGAGTTGTTTCTTAGCTTCCCAAAGAGCTGGAAGCAAGATGCTGTGGGGCCCAACTCGCCCTTTGGAAAGAAGCCTGCACGTTGTGCCTTTCAGCTCTAGGGCAAAGTAGCACACCCAGAGCAGAAGTCCTACTTCAGCCAGATCAGGCCTGCAAAGAAACTGCGTTTCACAGGCCTTTGGAAGAGATGTTCCCGGTAGGCTGTAAGAGCACTGTGCAGAGCGAGTTGTTTCTTAGCTTCCCAAAGAGCTGGAAGCAAGATGCTGTGGGGCCCAACTCGCCCTTGGAAAGAAGCCTGCACGTTGTGCCTTTCAGCTCTAGGGCAAAGTAGCACACCCAGAGCAGAAGTCCTACTTCAGCCAGATCAGGCTGCAAAGAAACTGCGTTTCACAGGCCTTTGGAAGAGATGTTCCCCTAGGCTGTAAGAGCACTGTGCAGAGCGAGTTGTTTCTTAGCTTCCCAAAGAGCTGGAAGCAAGATGCTGTGGGGCCCAACTCGCCCTTTGGAAAGAAGCCTGCACGTTGTGCCTTTCAGCTCTAGGGCAAAGTAGCACGCCCAGAGCAGAAGTCCTACTTCAGCCAGATCAGGCCTGCAAAGAAACTGCGTTTCACAGGCCTTTGGAAGAGATGCTCCCGGTAGGCTGTAAGAGCACTGTGCAGAGCGAGTTGTTTCTTAGCTTCCCAAAGAGCTGGAAGCAAGATGCTGTGGGGCCCAACTCGCCTTTGGAAAGAAGCCTGCACGTTGTGCCTTTCAGCTCTAGGGCAAAGTAGCAGGCCCAGAGCAGAAGTCCTACTTCAGCCAGATCAGGCCTGCAAAGAAACTGCGTTTCACAGGCCTTTGGAAGACATGTTCCCGGTAGGCTGTAAGAGCACTGTGCAGAGCCGAGTTGTTTCTTAGCTTCCCAAAGAGCTGGAAGCAAGATGCTGTGGGGCCCAACTCGCCCTTTGGAAAGAAGCCTGCACGTTGTGCCTTTCAGCTCTAGGGCAAAGTAGCACACCCAGAGCAGAAGTCCTACTTCAGCCAGATCAGGCCTGCAAAGAAACTGCGTTTCACTGGCCTTTGGAAGAGATGTTCCCGGTAGGCTGTAAGAGCACTGTGCAGAGCGAGTTGTTTCTTAGCTTCCCAAAGAGCTGGAAGCAAGATGCTGTGGGGCCCAACTCGCCCTTTGGAAAGAAGCCTGCACGTTGTGCCTTTCAGCTCTAGGGCAAAGTAGCACACCCAGAGCAGAAGTCCTACTTCAGCCAGATCAGGCCTGCAAAGAAACTGCGTTTCACAGGCCTTTGGAAGAGATGTTCCCGGTAGGCTGTAAGAGCACTGCGCAGAGCGAGTTGTTTCTTAGCTTCCCAAAGAGCTGGAAGCAAGATGCTGTGGGGCCCAACTCGCCCTTTGGAAAGAAGCCTGCACGTTGTGCTTTCAGCTCTAGGGCAAAGTAGCACACCCAGAGCAGAAGTCCTACTTCAGCCAGATCAGGCCTGCAAAGAAACTGCGTTTCACAGGCCTTTGGAAGAGATGTTCCCGGTAGGCTGTAAGAGCACTGTGCAGAGCGAGTTGTTTCTTAGCTTCCCAAAGAGCTGGAAGCAAGATGCTGTGGGGCCCAACTCGCCCTTTGGAAAGAAGCCTGCACGTTGTGCCTTTCAGCTCTAGGGCAAAGTAGCACACCCAGAGAGGAAGCCTACTTCAGCCAGATCAGGCCTGCAAAGAAACTGCGTTTCACAGGCCTTTGGAAGAGATGTTCCCGGTAGGCTGTAAGAGCACTGTGCAGAGCGAGTTGTTTCTTAGCTTCCCAAAGAGCTGGAAGCAAGATGCTGTGGGGCCCAACTCGCCCTTTGGAAAGAAGCCTGCACGTTGTGCCTTTCAGCTCTAGGGCAAAGTAGCACACCCAGAGAAGAAGTCCTACTTCAGCCAGATCAGGCCTGCAAAGAAACTGCGTTTCACTGGCCTTTGGAAGAGATGTTCCCAATAGGCTGTAAGAGCACTGTGCAGAGCGAGCTGTTTCTTAGCTTCCCAAAGAGCTGGAAGCAAGATGCTGTGGGGCCCAACTCGCCCTTTGGAAAGAAGCCTGCACGTTGTGCCTTTCAGCTCTAGGGGCAAAGTAGCACACCCAGAGCAGAAGTCCTACTTCAGCCAGATCAGGCCTGCAAAGAAACTGCGTTTCACAGGCCTTTGGAAGAGATGTTCCCAGTAGGCTGGTAAGAGCACTGTGCAGAGCGAGTTGTTTCTTAGCTTCCCAAAGAGCTGGAAGCAAGATGCTGTGGGGCCCAACTCGCCCTTTGGAAAGAAGCCTGCACGTTGTGCCTTTCAGCTCTAGGGCAAAGTAGCACACCCAGAGCAGAAGTCCTACTACAGCCAGATCAGGCCTGCAAAGAAACTGCGTTTCACAGGCCTTTGGAAGAGATGTTCCCGGTAGGCTGTAAGAGCACTGCGCAGAGCGAGTTGTTTCTTAGCTTCCCAAAGAGCTGGAAGCAAGATGCTGTGGGGCCCAACTCGCCCTTTGGAAAGAAGCCTGCACGTTGTGCCTTTCAGCTCTAGGGCAAAGTAGCACACACAGAGCAGAAGTCCTACTTCAGCTAGATCAGGCCTGCAAAGAAACTGCGTTTCACAGGCCTTTGGAAGAGATGTTCCCGGTAGGCTGTAAGAGCACTGTGCAGAGCGAGTTGTTTCTTAGCTTCCCAAAGAGCTGGAAGCAAGATGCTGTGGGGCCCAACTCGCCCTTTGGAAAGAAGCCTGCACGTTGTGCCTTTCAGCTCTAGGGCAAAGTAGCACACCCAGAGCAGAAGTCCTACTTCAGCCAGATCAGGCCTGCAAAGAAACTGCGTTTCACAGGCCTTTGGAAGAGATGTTCCCGGTAGGCTGTAAGAGCACTGTGCAGAGCGAGTTGTTTCTTAGCTTCCCAAAGAGCTGGAAGCAAGATGCTGTGGGGCCCAACTCGCCCTTTGGAAAGAAGCCTGCACGTTGTGCCTTTCAGCTCTAGGGCAAAGTAGCACACCCAGAGCAGAAGTCCTACTTCAGCCAGATCAGGCCTGCAAAGAAACTGCGTTTCACAGGCCTTTGGAAGAGATGTTCCCGGTAGGCTGTAAGAGCACTGTGCAGAGCGAGTTGTTTCTTAGCTTCCCAAAGAGCTGGAAGCAAGATGCTGTGGGGCCCAACTCGCCCTTTGGAAAGAAGCCTGCACGTTGTGCCTTTCAGCTCTAGGGCAAAGTAGCACACCCAGAGCAGAAGTCCTACTTCAGCCAGATCAGGCCTGCAAAGAAACTGCGTTTCACAGGCCTTTGGAAGAGATGTTCCCGGTAGGCTGTAAGAGCACTGTGCAGAGCGAGTTGTTTCTTAGCTTCCCAAAGAGCTGGAAGCAAGATGCTGTGGGGCCCAACTCGCCCTTTGGAAAGAAGCCTGCACGTTGTGCCTTTCAGCTCTAGGGCAAAGTAGCACACCCAGAGCAGAAGTCCTACTTCAGCCAGATCAGGCCTGCAAAGAAACTGCGTTTCACAGGCCTTTGGAAGAGATGTTCCCGGTAGGCTGTAAGAGCACTGTGCAGAGCGAGTTGTTTCTTAGCTTCCCAAAGAGCTGGAAGCAAGATGCTGTGGGGCCCAACTCGCCCTTTGGAAAGAAGCCTGCACGTTGTGCCTTTCAGCTCTAGGGCAAAGTAGCACACCCAGAGCAGAAGTCCTACTTCAGCCAGATCAGGCCTGCAAAGAAACTGCGTTTCACAGGCCTTTGGAAGAGATGTTCCCGGTAGGCTGTAAGAGCACTGTGCAGAGCGAGTTGTTTCTTAGCTTCCCAAAGAGCTGGAAGCAAGATGCTGTGGGGCCCAACTCGCCCTTTGGAAAGAAGCCTGCACGTTGTGCCTTTCAGCTCTAGGGCAAAGTAGCACACCCAGAGCAGAAGTCCTACTTCAGCCAGATCAGGCCTGCAAAGAAACTGCGTTTCACAGGCCTTTGGAAGAGATGTTCCCGGTAGGCTGTAAGAGCACTGTGCAGAGCGAGTTGTTTCTTAGCTTCCCCAAAGAGCTGGAAGCAAGATGCTGTGGGCCCAACTCGCCTTTGGAAAGAAGCCTGCACGTTGTGCCTTTCAGCTCTAGGGCAAAGTAGCACACCCAGAGCAGAAGTCCTACTTCAGCCAGATCAGGCCTGCAAAGAAACTGCGTTTCACAGGCCTTTGGAAGAGATGTTCCCGGTAGGCTGTAAGAGCACTGTGCAGAGCGAGTTGTTTCTTAGCTTCCCAAAGAGCTGGAAGCAAGATGCTGTGGGGCCCAACTCGCCCTTTGGAAAGAAGCCTGCACGTTGTGCCTTTCAGCTCTAGGGCAAAGTAGCACACCCAGAGCAGAAGTCCTACTTCAGCCAGATCAGGCCTGCAAAGAAACTGCGTTTCACTCCAGGCCTTTGGAAGAGATGTTCCCGGTAGGCTGTAAGAGCACTGTGCAGAGCGAGTTGTTTCTTAGCTTCCCAAAGAGCTGGAAGCAAGATGCTGTGGGGCCCAACTCGCCCTTTGGAAAGAAGCCTGCACGTTGTGCCTTTCAGCTCTAGGGCAAAGTAGCACACCCAGAGCAGAAGTCCTACTTCAGCCAGATCAGGCCTGCAAAGAAACTGCGTTTCACAGGCCTTTGGAAGAGATGTTCCCGGTAGGCTGTAAGAGCACTGTGCAGAGCGAGTTGTTTCTTAGCTTCCCAAAGAGCTGGAAGCAAGATGCTGTGGGGCCCAACTCGCCCTTTGGAAAGAAGCCTGCACGTGTGCCTTTCAGCTCTAGGGCAAAGTAGCACACCCAGAGCAGAAGTCCTACTTCAGCCAGATCAGGCCTGCAAAGAAACTGCGTTTCACAGGCCTTTGGAAGAGATGTTCCCGGTAGGCTGTAAGAGCACTGTGCAGAGCGAGTTGTTTCTTAGCTTCCCAAAGAGCTGGAAGCAAGATGCTGTGGGGCCCAACTCGCCCTTTGGAAAGAAGCCTGCACGTTGTGCCTTTCAGCTCTAGGGCAAAGTAGCACACCCAGAGCAGAAGTCCTACTTCAGCCAGATCAGGCCTGCTAAGAAAGTGCGTTTCACAGGCCTTTGGAAGAGATGTTCCCGGTAGGTGTAAGAGCACTGTGCAGAGCGAGTTGTTTCTTAGCTTCCCAAAGAGCTGGAAGCAAGATGCTGTGGGGCCCAACTCGCCCTTTGGAAAGAAGCCTGCACGTTGTGCCTTTCAGCTCTAGGGCAAAGTAGCACACCCAGAGCAGAAGTCCTACTTCAGCCAGATCAGGCCTGCAAAGAAACTGCGTTTCACAGGCCTTTGGAAGAGATGTTCCCGGTAGGCTGTAAGAGCACTGTGCAGAGCGAGTTGTTTCTTAGCTTCCCAAAGAGCTGGAAGCAAGATGCTGTGGGGCCCAACTCGCCCTTTGGAAAGAAGCCTGCACGTTTGTGCCTTTCAGCTCTAGGGCAAAGTAGCACACCCAGAGCAGAAGTCCTACTTCAGCCAGATCAGGCCTGCAAAGAAACTGCGTTTCACAGGCCTTTGGAAGAGATGTTCCCACTAGGCTGTAAGAGCACTGCGCAGAGCGAGTTGTTTCTTAGCTTCCCAAAGAGCTGGAAGCAAGATGCTGTGGGGCCCAACTCGCCCTTTGGAAAGAAGCCTGCACGTTGTGCCTTTCAGCTCTAGGGCAAAGTAGCACACCCAGAGCAGAAGTCCTACTTCAGCCAGATCAGGCCTGCAAAGAAACTGCGTTTCACAGGCCTTTGGAAGAGATGTTCCCGGTAGGCTGTAAGAGCACTGTGCAGAGCGAGTTGTTTCTTAGCTTCCCAAAGAGCTGGAAGCAAGATGCTGTGGGGCCCAACTCGCCCTTTGGAAAGAAGCCTGCACGTTGTGCCTTTCAGCTCTAGGGCAAAGTAGCACACCCAGAGCAGAAGTCCTACTTCAGCCAGATCAGGCCTGGAAAGAAACTGCGTTTCACAGGCCTTTGGAAGAGATGTTCCCGGTAGGCTGTAAGAGCACTGTGCAGAGCGAGTTGTTTCTTAGCTTCCCAAAGAGCTGGAAGCAAGATGCTGTGGGGCCCAACTCGCCCTTTGGAAAGAAGCCTGCACGTTGTGCCTTTCAGCTCTAGGGCAAAGTAGCACACCCAGAGAGGAAGCCCTACTTCAGCCAGATTCAGGCCTGCAAAGAAACTGCGTTTCACCAGGCCTTTGGAAGAGATGTTCCCGGTAGGCTGTAAGAGCACTGTGCAGAGCGAGTTGTTTCTTAGCTTCCCAAAGAGCTGGAAGCAAGATGCTGTGGGGCCCAACTCGCCCTTTGGAAAGAAGCCTGCACGTTGTGCCTTTCAGCTCTAGGGCAAAGTAGCACACCCAGAGCAGAAGTCCTACTTCAGCCAGATCAGGCCTGCAAAGAAACTGCGTTCTACT
>NW_027222136.1:0-12041 GCF_041296265.1 Equus caballus
TTGCAGGCCTGATCTGGCTGAAGTAGGACTTCTGCTCTGGGTGTGCTACTTTGCCCTAGAGCTGAAAGGCACAACGTGCAGGCTTCTTTCCAAAGGGCGAGTTGGGCCCCACAGCATCTTGCTTCCAGCTCTTTGGGAAGCTAAGAAACAACTCGCTCTGCACAGTGCTCTTACAGCCTACCGGGAACATCTCTTCCAAAGGCCTGTGAAACGCAGTTTCTTTGCAGGCCTGATCTGGCTGAAGTAGGACTTCTGCTCTGGGTGTGCTACTTTGCCCTAGAGCTGAAAGGCACAACGTGCAGGCTTCTTTCCAAAGGGGCGAGTTGGGCCCCACAGCATCTTGCTTCCAGCTCTTTGGGAAGCTAAGAAACAACTCGCTCTGCACAGTGCTCTTACAGCCTACCGGGAACATCTCTTCCAAAGGCCTGTGAAACGCAGTTTCTTTGCAGGCCTGATCTGGCTGAAGTAGGACTTCTGCTCTGGGTGTGCTACTTTGCCCTAGAGCTGAAAGGCACAACGTGCAGGCTTCTTTCCAAAGGGCGAGTTGGGCCCCACAGCATCTTGCTTCCAGCTCTTTGGGAAGCTAAGAAACAACTCGCTCTGCACAGTGCTCTTACAGCCTACCGGGAACATCTCTTCCAAAGGCCTGTGAAACGCAGTTTCTTTGCAGGCCTGATCTGCTGAAGTAGGACTTCTGCTCTGGGTGTGCTACTTTGCCCTAGAGCTGAAAGGCACAACGTGCAGGCTTCTTTCCAAAGGGCGAGTTGGGCCCCACAGCATCTTGCTTCCAGCTCTTTGGGAAGCTAAGAAACAACTCGCTCTGCACAGTGCTCTTACAGCCTACGGGAACATCTCTTCCAAAGGCCTGTGAAACGCAGTTTCTTTGCAGGCCTGATCTGGCTGAAGTAGGACTTCTGCTCTGGGTGTGCTACTTTGCCCTAGAGCTGAAAGGCACAACGTGCAGGCTTCTTTCCAAAGGGCGAGTTGGGCCCCACAGCATCTTGCTTCCAGCTCTTTGGGAAGCTAAGAAACAACTCGCTCTGCACAGTGCTCTTACAGCCTACCGGGAACATCTCTTCCAAAGGCCTGTGAAACGCAGTTTCTTTGCAGGCCTGATCTGGCTGAAGTAGGACTTCTGCTCTGGGTGTGCTACTTTGCCCTAGAGCTGAAAGGCACAACGTGCAGGCTTCTTTCCAAAGGGCGAGTTGGGCCCCACAGCATCTTGCTTCCAGCTCTTTGGGAAGCTAAGAAACAACTCGCTCTGCACAGTGCTCTTACAGCCTACCGGGAACATCTCTTCCAAAGGCCTGTGAAACGCAGTTTCTTTGCAGGCCTGATCTGGCTGAAGTAGGACTTCTGCTCTGGGTGTGCTACTTTGCCCTAGAGCTGAAAGGCACAACGTGCAGGCTTCTTTCCAAAGGGCGAGTTGGGCCCCACAGCATCTTGCTTCCAGCTCTTTGGGGAAGCTAAGAAACAACTCGCTCTGCACAGTGCTCTTACAGCCTACCGGGAACATCTCTTCCAAAGGCCTGTGAAACGCAGTTTCTTTGCAGGCCTGATCTGGCTGAAGTAGGACTTCTGCTCTGGGTGTGCTACTTTGCCCTAGAGCTGAAAGGCACAACGTGCAGGCTTCTTTCCAAAGGGCGAGTTGGGCCCCACAGCATCTTGCTTCCAGCTCTTTGGGAAGCTAAGAAACAACTCGCTCTGCACAGTGCTCTTACAGCCTACCGGGAACATCTCTTCCAAAGGCCTGTGAAACGCAGTTTCTTTGCAGGCCTGATCTGGCTGAAGTAGGACTTCTGCTCTGGGTGTGCTACTTTGCCCTAGAGCTGAAAGGCACAACGTGCAGGCTTCTTTCCAAAGGGCGAGTTGGGCCCCACAGCATCTTGCTTCCAGCTCTTTGGGAAGCTAAGAAACAACTCGCTCTGCACAGTGCTCTTACAGCCTACCGGGAACATCTCTTCCAAAGGCCTGTGAAACGCAGTTTCTTTGCAGGCCTGATCTGGCTGAAGTAGGACTTCTGCTCTGGGTGTGCTACTTTGCCCTAGAGCTGAAAGGCACAACGTGCAGGCTTCTTTCCAAAGGGCGAGTTGGGCCCCACAGCATCTTGCTTCCAGCTCTTTGGAAGCTAAGAAACAACTCGCTCTGCACAGTGCTCTTACAGCCTACCGGGGAACATCTCTTCCAAAGGCCTGTGAAACGCAGTTTCTTTGCAGGCCTGATCTGGCTGAAGTAGGACTTCTGCTCTGGGTGTGCTACTTTGCCCTAGAGCTGAAAGGCACAACGTGCAGGCTTCTTTCCAAAGGGCGAGTTGGGCCCCACAGCATCTTGCTTCCAGCTCTTTGGGAAGCTAAGAAACAACTCGCTCTGCACAGTGCTCTTACAGCCTACCGGGAACATCTCTTCCAAAGGCCTGTGAAACGCAGTTTCTTTGCAGGCCTGATCTGGCTGAAGTAGGACTTCTGCTCTGGGTGTGCTACTTTGCCCTAGAGCTGAAAGGCACAACGTGCAGGCTTCTTTCCAAAGGGCGAGTTGGGCCCCACAGCATCTTGCTTCCAGCTCTTTGGGAAGCTAAGAAACAACTCGCTCTGCACAGTGCTCTTACAGCCTACGTGGAACATCTCTTCCAAAGGCCTGTGAAACGCAGTTTCTTTGCAGGCCTGATCTGGCTGAAGTAGGACTTCTGCTCTGGGTGTGCTACTTTGCCCTAGAGCTGAAAGGCACAACGTGCAGGCTTCTTTCCAAAGGGCGAGTTGGGCCCCACAGCATCTTGCTTCCAGCTCTTTGGGAAGCTAAGAAACAACTCGCTCTGCACAGTGCTCTTACAGCCTACCGGGAACATCTCTTCCAAAGGCCTGTGAAACGCAGTTTCTTTGCAGGCCTGATCTGGCTGAAGTAGGACTTCTGCTCTGGGTGTGCTACTTTGCCCTAGAGCTGAAAGGCACAACGTGCAGGCTTCTTTCCAAAGGGCGAGTTGGGCCCCACAGCATCTTGCTTCCAGCTCTTTGGGAAGCTAAGAAACAACTCGCTCTGCACAGTGCTCTTACAGCCTACCGGGAACATCTCTTCCAAAGGCCTGTGAAACGCAGTTTCTTTGCAGGCCTGATCTGGCTGAAGTAGGACTTCTGCTCTGGGTGTGCTACTTTGCCCTAGAGCTGAAAGGCACAACGTGCAGGCTTCTTTCCAAAGGGCGAGTTGGGCCCCACAGCATCTTGCTTCCAGCTCTTTGGGAAGCTAAGAAACAACTCGCTCTGCACAGTGCTCTTACAGCCTACCGGGAACATCTCTTCCAAAGGCCTGTGAAACGCAGTTTCTTTGCAGGCCTGATCTGGCTGAAGTAGGACTTCTGCTCTGGGTGTGCTACTTTGCCCTAGAGCTGAAAGGCACAACGTGCAGGCTTCTTTCCAAAGGGCGAGTTGGGCCCCACAGCATCTTGCTTCCAGCTCTTTGGGAAGCTAAGAAACAACTCGCTCTGCACAGTGCTCTTACAGCCTACCGGGAACATCTCTTCCAAAGGCCTGTGAAACGCAGTTTCTTTGCAGGCCTGATCTGGCTGAAGTAGGACTTCTGCTCTGGGTGTGCTACTTTGCCCTAGAGCTGAAAGGCACAACGTGCAGGCTTCTTTCCAAAGGGCGAGTTGGGCCCCACAGCATCTTGCTTCCAGCTCTTTGGGAAGCTAAGAAACAACTCGCTCTGCACAGTGCTCTTACAGCCTACCGGGAACATCTCTTCCAAAGGCCTGTGAAACGCAGTTTCTTTGCAGGCCTGATCTGGCTGAAGTAGGACTTCTGCTCTGGGTGTGCTACTTTGCCCTAGAGCTGAAAGGCACAACGTGCAGGCTTCTTTCCAAAGGGCGAGTTGGGCCCCACAGCATCTTGCTTCCAGCTCTTTGGGAAGCTAAGAAACAACTCGCTCTGCACAGTGCTCTTACAGCCTACCGGGAACATCTCTTCCAAAGGCCTGTGAAACGCAGTTTCTTTGCAGGCCTGATCTGGCTGAAGTAGGACTTCTGCTCTGGGTGTGCTACTTTGCCCTAGAGCTGAAAGGCACAACGTGCAGGCTTCTTTCCAAAGGGCGAGTTGGGCCCCACAGCATCTTGCTTCCAGCTCTTTGGGAAGCTAAGAAACAACTCGCTCTGCACAGTGCTCTTACAGCCTAACGGGAACATCTCTTCCAAAGGCCTGTGAAACGCAGTTTCTTTGCAGGCCTGATCTGGCTGAAGTAGGACTTCTGCTCTGGGTGTGCTACTTTGCCCTAGAGCTGAAAGGCACAACGTGCAGGCTTCTTTCCAAAGGGCGAGTTGGGCCCCACAGCATCTTGCTTCCAGCTCTTTGGGAAGCTAAGAAACAACTCGCTCTGCACAGTGCTCTTACAGCCTACCGGGAACATCTCTTCCAAAGGCCTGTGAAACGCAGTTTCTTTGCAGGCCTGATCTGGCTGAAGTAGGACTTCTGCTCTGGGTGTGCTACTTTGCCCTAGAGCTGAAAGGCACAACGTGCAGGCTTCTTTCCAAAGGGCGAGTTGGGCCCCACAGCATCTTGCTTCCAGCTCTTTGGGAAGCTAAGAAACAACTCGCTCTGCACAGTGCTCTTACAGCCTACCGGGAACATCTCTTCCAAAGGCCTGTGAAACGCAGTTTCTTTGCAGGCCTGATCTGGCTGAAGTAGGACTTCTGCTCTGGGTGTGCTACTTTGCCCTAGAGCTGAAAGGCACAACGTGCAGGCTTCTTTCCAAAGGGCGAGTTGGGCCCCACAGCATCTTGCTTCCAGCTCTTTGGGAAGCTAAGAAACAACTCGCTCTGCACAGTGCTCTTACAGCCTAGTGGGAACATCTCTTCAAAGGCCTGTGAAACGCAGTTTCTTTGCAGGCCTGATCTGGCTGAAGTAGGACTTCTGCTCTGGGTGTGCTACTTTGCCCTAGAGCTGAAAGGCACAACGTGCAGGCTTCTTTCCAAAGGGCGAGTTGGGCCCCACAGCATCTTGCTTCCAGCTCTTTGGGAAGCTAAGAAACAACTCGCTCTGCACAGTGCTCTTACAGCCTACCGGGAACATCTCTTCCAAAGGCCTGTGAAACGCAGTTTCTTTGCAGGCCTGATCTGGCTGAAGTAGGACTTCTGCTCTGGGTGTGCTACTTTGCCCTAGAGCTGAAAGGCACAACGCGCAGGCTTCTTTCCAAAGGGCGAGTTGGGCCCCACTGCCTCTTGCTTCCAGCTCTTTGGGAAGCTAAGAAACAACTCGCTCTGCACAGTGCTCTTACAGCCTACCGGGAACATCTCTTCCAAAGGCCTGTGAAACGCAGTTTCTTTGCAGGCCTGATCTGGCTGAAGTAGGACTTCTGCTCTGGGTGTGCTACTTTGCCCTAGAGCTGAAAGGCACAACGTGCAGGCTTCTTTCCAAAGGGCGAGTTGGGCCCCACAGCATCTTGCTTCCAGCTCTTTGGGAAGCTAAGAAACAACTCTCTCTGCACAGTGCTCTTACAGCCTACCGGGAACATCTCTTCCAAAGGCCTGTGAAACGCAGTTTCTTTGCAGGCCTGATCTGGCTGAAGTAGGACTTCTGCTCTGGGTGTGCTACTTTGCCCTAGAGCTGAAAGGCACAACGTGCAGGCTTCTTTCCAAAGGGCGAGTTGGGCCCCACTGCCTCTTGCTTCCAGCTGTTTGGGAAGCTAAGAAACAACTCGCTCTGCACAGTGCTCTTACAGCCTACCGGGAACATCTCTTCCAAAGGCCTGTGAAACGCAGTTTCTTGCAGGCCTGATCTGGCTGAAGTAGGACTTCTGCTCTGGGTGTGCTACTTTGCCCTAGAGCTGAAAGGCACAACGTGCAGGCTTCTTTCCAAAGGGCGAGTTGGGCCCCACAGCATCTTGCTTCCAGCTCTTTGGGAAGCTAAGAAACAACTCGGCTCTGCACAGTGCTCTTACAGCCTACCGGGAACATCTCTTCCAAAGGCCTGTGAAACGCAGTTTCTTTGCAGGCCTGATCTGGCTGAAGTAGGACTTCTGCTCTGGGTGTGCTACTTTGCCCTAGAGCTGAAAGGCACAACGTGCAGGCTTCTTTCCAAAGGGCGAGTTGGGCCCCACAGCATCTTGCTTCCAGCTCTTTGGGAAGCTAAGAAACAACTCGCTCTGCACAGTGCTCTTACAGCCTACCGGGAACATCTCTTCCAAAGGCCTGTGAAACGCAGTTTCTTTGCAGGCCTGATCTGGCTGAAGTAGGACTTCTGCTCTGGGTGTGCTACTTTGCCCTAGAGCTGAAAGGCACAACGTGCAGGCTTCTTTCCAAAGGGCGAGTTGGGCCCCACAGCATCTTGCTTCCAGCTCTTTGGGAAGCTAAGAAACAACTCGCTCTGCACAGTGCTCTTACAGCCTACCGGGAACATCTCTTCCAAAGGCCTGTGAAACGCAGTTTCTTTGCAGGCCTGATCTGGCTGAAGTAGGACTTCTGCTCTGGGTGTGCTACTTTGCCCTAGAGCTGAAAGGCACAACGTGCAGGCTTCTTTCCAAAGGGCGAGTTGGGCCCCACAGCATCTTGCTTCCAGCTCTTTGGGAAGCTAAGAAACAACTCGCTCTGCACAGTGCTCTTACAGCCTACCGGGAACATCTCTTCCAAAGGCCTGTGAAACGCAGTTTCTTTGCAGGCCTGATCTGGCTGAAGTAGGACTTCTGCTCTGGGTGTGCTACTTTGCCCTAGAGCTGAAAGGCACAACGTGCAGGCTTCTTTCCAAAGGGCGAGTTGGGCCCCACAGCATCTTGCTTCCAGCTCTTTGGGAAGCTAAGAAACAACTCGCTCTGCACAGTGCTCTTACAGCCTACCGGGAACATCTCTTCCAAAGGCCTGTGAAACGCAGTTTCTTTGCAGGCCTGATCTGGCTGAAGTAGGACTTCTGCTCTGGGTGTGCTACTTTGCCCTAGAGCTGAAAGGCACAACGTGCAGGCTTCTTTCCAAAGGGCGAGTTGGGCCCCACAGCATCTTGCTTCCAGCTCTTTGGGAAGCTAAGAAACAACTCGCTCTGCACAGTGCTCTTACAGCCTAGTCGGGAACATCTCTTCCAAAGGCCTGTGAAACGCAGTTTCTTTGCAGGCCTGATCTGGCTGAAGTAGGACTTCTGCTCTGGGTGTGCTACTTTGCCCTAGAGCTGAAAGGCACAACGTGCAGGCTTCTTTCCAAAGGGCGAGTTGGGCCCCACAGCATCTTGCTTCCAGCTCTTTGGGAAGCTAAGAAACAACTCGCTCTGCACAGTGCTCTTACAGCCTACCGGGAACATCTCTTCCAAAGGCCTGTGAAACGCAGTTTCTTTGCAGGCCTGATCTGGCTGAAGTAGGACTTCTGCTCTGGGTGTGCTACTTTGCCCTAGAGCTGAAAGGCACAACGCGCAGGCTTCTTTCCAAAGGGCGAGTTGGGCCCCACTGCCTCTTGCTTCCAGCTCTTTGGGAAGCTAAGAAACAACTCGCTCTGCACAGTGCTCTTACAGCCTACCGGGAACATCTCTTCCAAAGGCCTGTGAAATGCAGTTTCTTTGCAGGCCTGATCTGGCTGAAGTAGGACTTCTGCTCTGGGTGTGCTACTTTGCCCTAGAGCTGAAAGGCACAACGTGCAGGCTTCTTTCCAAAGGGCGAGTTGGGCCCCACAGCATCTTGCTTCCAGCTCTTTGGGAAGCTAAGAAACAACTCTCTCTGCACAGTGTTCTTACAGCCTACCGGGAACATCTCTTCCAAAGGCCTGTGAAACACAGTTTCTTTGCAGGCCAGATCTGGCTGAAGTAGGACTTCTGCTCTGGGTGTGCTACTTTGCCCTAGAGCTGAAAGGCACAACGTGCAGGCTTCTTTCCAAAGGGCGAGTTGGGCCCCACTGCCTCTTGCTTCCAGCTCTTTGGGAAGCTAAGAAACAACTCGCTCTGCACAGTGCTCTTACAGCCTACCGGGAACATCTCTTCCAAAGGCCTGTGAAACGCAGTTTCTTTGCAGGCCTGATCTGGCTGAAGTAGGACTTCTGCTCTGGGTGTGCTACTTTGCCCTAGAGCTGAAAGGCACAACGTGCAGGCTTCTTTCCAAAGGGCGAGTTGGGCCCCACAGCATCTTGCTTCCAGCTCTTTGGGAAGCTAAGAAACAACTCGCTCTGCACAGTGCTCTTACAGCCTACCGGGAACATCTCTTCCAAAGGCCTGTGAAACGCAGTTTCTTTGCAGGCCTGATCTGGCTGAAGTAGGACTTCTGCTCTGGGTGTGCTACTTTGCCCTAGAGCTGAAAGGCACAACGTGCAGGCTTCTTTCCAAAGGGCGAGTTGGGCCCCACAGCATCTTGCTTCCAGCTCTTTGGGAAGCTAAGAAACAACTCGCTCTGCACAGTGCTCTTACAGCCTACCGGGAACATCTCATCGAAAGGCCTGTGAAACGCAGTTTCTTTCAGGCCTGATCAGGCTGAAGTAGGACTTCTGCTCTGGGTGTGCTACTTTGCCCTAGAGCTGAAAGGCACAACGTGCAGGCTTCTTTCCAAAGGGCGAGTTGGGCCCCACAGCATCTTGCTTCCAGCTCTTTGGGAAGCTAAGAAACAACTCGCTCTGCACAGTGCTCTTACAGCCTACCGGGAACATCTCTTCCAAAGGCCTGTGAAACGCACATCTTTGCAGGCCTGATCTGGCTGAAGTAGGACTTCTGCTCTGGGTGTGCTACTTTGCCCTAGAGCTGAAAGGCACAACGTGCAGGCTTCTTTCCAAAGGGCGAGTTGGGCCCCACAGCATCTTGCTTCCAGCTCTTTGGGAAGCTAAGAAACAACTCGCTCTGCACAGTGCTCTTACAGCCTACCGGGAACATCTCTTCCAAAGGCCTGTGAAACGCAGTTTCTTTGCAGGCCTGATCTGGCTGAAGTAGGACTTCTGCTCTGGGTGTGCTACTTTGCCCTAGAGCTGAAAGGCACAACGTGCAGGCTTCTTTCCAAAGGGCGAGTTGGGCCCCACAGCATCTTGCTTCCAGCTCTTTGGGAAGCTAAGAAACAACTCGCTCTGCACAGTGCTCTTACAGCCTACCGGGAACATCTCTTCCAAAGGCCTGTGAAACGCAGTTTCTTTGCAGGCCTGATCTGGCTGAAGTAGGACTTCTGCTCTGGGTGTGCTACTTTGCCCTAGAGCTGAAAGGCACAACGTGCAGGCTTCTTTCCAAAGGGCGAGTTGGGCCCCACAGCATCTTGCTTCCAGCTCTTTGGGAAGCTAAGAAACAACTCGCTCTGCACAGTGCTCTTACAGCCTACCGGGGAACATCTCTTCCAAAGGCCTGTGAAACGCAGTTTCTTTGCAGGCCTGATCTGGCTGAAGTAGGACTTCTGCTCTGGGTGTGCTACTTTGCCCTAGAGCTGAAAGGCACAACGTGCAGGCTTCTTTCCAAAGGGCGAGTTGGGCCCCACAGCATCTTGCTTCCAGCTCTTTGGGAAGCTAAGAAACAACTCGCTCTGCACAGTGCTCTTACAGCCTACCGGGAACATCTCTTCCAAAGGCCTGTGAAACGCAGTTTCTTTGCAGGCCTGATCTGGCTGAAGTAGGACTTCTGCTCTGGGTGTGCTACTTTGCCCTAGAGCTGAAAGGCACAACGCTGCAGGCTTCTTTCCAAAGGGCGAGTTGGGCCCCACAGCCTCTTGCTTCCAGCTCTTTGGGAAGCTAAGAAACAACTCGCTCTGCACAGTGCTCTTACAGCCTACCGGGAACATCTCTTCCAAAGGCCTGTGAAATGCAGTTTCTTTGCAGGCCTGATCTGGCTGAAGTAGGACTTCTGCTCTGGGTGTGCTACTTTGCCCTAGAGCTGAAAGGCACAACGTGCAGGCTTCTTTCCAAAGGGCGAGTTGGGCCCCACAGCATCTTGCTTCCAGCTCTTTGGGAAGCTAAGAAACAACTCTCTCTGCACAGTGTTCTTACAGCCTACCGGGAACATCTCTTCCAAAGGCCTGTGAAACACAGTTTCTTTGCAGGCCAGATCTGGCTGAAGTAGGACTTCTGCTCTGGGTGTGCTACTTTGCCCTAGAGCTGAAAGGCACAACGTGCAGGCTTCTTTCCAAAGGGCGAGTTGGGCCCCACTTGCCTCTTGCTTCCAGCTCTTTGGGAAGCTAAGAAACAACTCGCTCTGCACAGTGCTCTTACAGCCTACCGGGAACATCTCTTCCAAAGGCCTGTGAAACGCAGTTTCTTTGCAGGCCTGATCTGGCTGAAGTAGGACTTCTGCTCTGGGTGTGCTACTTTGCCATAGAGCTGAAAGGCACAACGTGCAGGCTTCTTTCCAAAGGGCGAGTTGGGCCCCACAGCATCTTGCTTCCAGCTCTTTGGGAAGCTAAGAAACAACTCGCTCTGCACAGTGCTCTTACAGCCTACCGGGAACATCTCTTCCAAAGGCCTGTGAAACGCAGTTTCTTTGCAGGCCTGATCTGGCTGAAGTAGCACTTCTGCTATGGGTGTGCTACTTTGCCCTAGAGCTGAAAGGCACAACGTGCAGGCTTCTTTCCAAAGGGCGAGTTGGGCCCCACAGCATCTTGCTTCCAGCTCTTTGGGGAGCTAAGAAACAACTCGCTCCTGCACAGTGCTCTTACAGCCTACCGGGGAACATCTCTTCCAAAGGCCTGTGAAACGCAGTTTCTTTGCAGGCCTGATCTGGCTGAAGTAGGACTTCTGCTCTGGGTGTGCTACTTTGCCCTAGAGCTGAAAGGCACAACGTGCAGGCTTCTTTCCAAAGGGCGAGTTGGGCCCCACAGCATCTTGCTTCCAGCTCTTTGGGAAGCTAAGAAACAACTCGCTCTGCACAGTGCTCTTACAGCCTACCGGGAACATCTCTTCCAAAGGCCTGTGAAACGCAGTTTCTTTGCAGGCCTGATCTGGCTGAAGTAGGACTTCTGCTCTGGGTGTGCTACTTTGCCCTAGAGCTGAAAGGCACAACGTGCAGGCTTCTTTCCAAAGGGCGAGTTGGGCCCCACAGCATCTTGCTTCCAGCTCTTTGGGAAGCTAAGAAACAACTCGCTCTGCACAGTGCTCTTACAGCCTACCGGGAACATCTCTTCCAAAGGCCTGTGAAACGCAGTTTTCTTTGCAGGCCTGATCTGGCTGAAGTAGGACTTCTGCTCTGGGTGTGCTACTTTGCCCTAGAGCTGAAAGGCACAACGTGCAGGCTTCTTTCCAAAGGGCGAGTTGGGCCCCACAGCATCTTGCTTCCAGCTCTTTGGGAAGCTAAGAAACAACTCGCTCTGCACAGTGCTCTTACAGCCTACCGGGAACATCTCTTCCAAAGGCCTGTGAAACGCAGTTTCTTTGCAGGCCTGATCTGGCTGAAGTAGGACTTCTGCTCTGGGTGTGCTACTTTGCCCTAGAGCTGAAAGGCACAACGTGCAGGCTTCTTTCCAAAGGGCGAGTTGGGCCCCACAGCATCTTGCTTCCAGCTCTTTGGGGAAGCTAAGAAACAACTCGCTCTGCACAGTGCTCTTACAGCCTACCGGGAACATCTCTTCCAAAGGCCTGTGAAACGCAGTTTCTTTGCAGGCCTGATCTGGCTGAAGTAGGACTTCTGCTCTGGGTGTGCTACTTTGCCCTAGAGCTGAAAGGCACAACGTGCAGGCTTCTTTCCAAAGGGCGAGTTGGGCCCCACAGCATCTTGCTTCCAGCTCTTTGGGAGCTAAGAAACAACTCGCTCTGCACAGTGCTCTTACAGCCTACCGGGAACATCTCTTCCAAAGGCCTGTGAAACGCAGTTTCTTTGCAGGCCTGATCTGGCTGAAGTAGGACTTCTGCTCTGGGTGTGCTACTTTGCCCTAGAGCTGAAGGCACACGTGCAGGCTTCTTTCCAAAGGGCGAGTTGGGCCCCACAGCATCTTGCTTCCAGCTCTTTGGGGAGCTAAGAAACAACATCGCTCTGCACAGTGCTCTTACAGCCTACCGGAACATCTCTTCCAAAGGCCTGTGAAACGCAGTTTCTTTGCAGGCCTGATCTGGCTGAAGTAGGACTTCTGCTCTGGTGTGCTACTTTGCCCTAGAGCTGAAAGGGCACAACGTGCAGGCTTCTTTCCAAAGGGCGAGTTGG
>NW_027222137.1:0-2500 GCF_041296265.1 Equus caballus
GGAGGATGCGAAACGTATCTCACGCCTCCGAGCCGAGCCGTCCGTTTAGGAAGGGGGACGAGGACCCTTTGTAAGCGATGTCCCTTTTTAAGCACCATTCTAAACCACAGAACAGAACTCCCTCTCCTCGACCCGGACCGACCCGGAGCGAGGAGGTTCCTGGGTGTGTCAGAGAGGGCCACGTCCTCTGCAGCACGAACGAACCGCCAGGGTTCGGCCACGGGAAAGAATTTCTTCCTCTCCAGGCGGACTAAAAGTCGCCGACGGCAGCGGGCGTAGGTGCTATCCTTCCCGTCCAGGAAAGGCAGGGAGAACTTCAGCCGTGAAGAGAAGGAGGTCTTCCTCACTCCCCGTTTCGGGAGGGCCCCTTTGGCAGGGGAGTTTTGTCTCCTGATTTCAAGTCAGGAAGAAAAGGGAGAGAGAGAGAGAGTGTCCTTCTCGTGCCAGGTCGGTCTGAGGGGGACCTCCTCTGGTTTTCCTCCCTTCCCAGGGAAGGCCGTTCGCTCCTTCTTCTAGAAAAAGCTCCCAAAGCACCACCGCCCAGGATGGTTGACCTACGCCCATCGTCCCTCCTTTCCCAATCATTTCTACCGCGACAGAGGGACAGAGGCCCCGGCCCCATCCCCATCCCCACCCCCACCCCCATCGCCTGCCTCCTTGATGGCCAAAGGAGCTGCCTCTGAGAATGGAACGGGGCTTGGAAACCTTCTAGAGGGGTGACTCTCACCTGCCTGCCTGCTGGGAAAAGCACCCACGCTGTCCATCGGACTGCCCTTTTGGGCAAACGTAGGCGTGCCACATAGCGATCGACAGCTATGGCGGGGGGGGGGGGGGGGGGGTGGCGTGGTGGTGCCCAGGATCCACGACACGTGACGGCTGCGGAGCACGACAGCCCTAAGACCTTGAGGAGACGGGGTGGCGCGTGAATCCTTTCGGAACGAGAACGACAGGAAACGCTGACGGGGACGTGTTCTCGTCTCGAGAACACACCAACGCCTCGCACGGTGTCTGACCCGGGGTGCCTCTGACTTTTGTCATCAGAGACGATCCTGTCGACCGCCCCTCACGCTTTGGGGAAAAGGGGAGAGGGACTCGGTAGCACGGGAGAAGCCATCCATCCGCCCTTCCTTTCCGTCTTCACGGCTCCTTCTCGTGGAAAACGAGGAAGCCGTCCGGAGGAACGGAACACTGACCCGGGCCAAAGCGTGGCCCAGCCTGAGCCTCCAAAACCTTCTGCTAAGTGAGAGGTGCCAGACATCCAAGGCGACCTACGTTGCGATTCCACACAGAGGAGAGAGCTAGAACGGTCCAACCCTAGAGGGCGACAGCAGATGGCGGCGGCGGCGGCGGCGGCGGCGGCGGCGGCGGCGGCGGTGGTGGTGGTGGTGGTCGTGGTGAGGCAGATCCGGGAGTGGGGCCGTTTTTTCTTTCGGAGGGAGGGGATGGAAACGGAAACCTTCTGGAAATAGATAGCCGTGACGGATGCGCCACCTTGGGGAGAGAGACCCCCGAAGGCCACTGGCTTGTGCCCCGTGGAAAGGATGGATTCGGTGGGATGGGAATTCTACCTCCGTGTAGAGCGTGTGGTAAACCACGAGGTGGGTGGGTGGGTGGATGGCCTCCCTGCCTCGCCTCCACCTAGACGTCCACACACAGAGACCGACGAGGGAGGGAGGGAGGGAGGGAGGGAGGGAGAGAGACAAGATGGACAGAGGCCGAGGCCGAGGCCGAGGCCGAGGCAGTGAGCGAGTAAGTGATCGACCCTGGCCATAGGGATTCCTCAGAGGGCGTCTCTTGGCTCCCCAAACGAAGAATGTGTGTGGAGATCGAGAAAGATCACCGACCTAGGAGAACCAGCAAGACTTCCTCACCCTCCAGAGAGCCGCTGGGCCCCTGCCGTCCCTGCCACCGCCACCCCTACCCCTCGCCTTTGGCAGCGACGCCAACGAAAGGCAGGCAGACGAGTGGGAGAGTCGTGTGGTGGTGTCCCCCAAGGAAGGTGGGTCCATGCCGACGAGCGGTCGTCGGCGTGTGGAAAAGCCAGAGGCGGGCTGACTAGAAGGAGGGCGTCCTGGGGGAAGGGGCCAGGGTGTGAGGGAGAGAGGCCTGTTTCTCTTCCCCTGTTGGTCCCAAGTCAGGGGCCCAAAGGAGGAAAGCTGTCCGTTCCTTTCCGACTCGGACGGTTCGGGCGGGACCGACCGATCCCCGTGGCGGCGCGGTCGGGGCTTTCTGGACCAGAACCCCTCTCTCCGTCGCCTTTCGACCACACACACGCTTTAGAGGCCAAGAGAAAATGGATCGGGTCTCTCTGTCTCTCTCCCTAGAAAACAAGGGCCGGGGGCCGAGCCCGTGGACGAGCGGTCAAGTACGCGCCCCCACCCCGACCCCCGGCTTCGACGGCCCAGGTTTTCACCGGTTCGGATCCTGGGCGCAGCCCCAGACCCAGCATCGCCCTTCAAGCCCACATAGCAGAAACCCGAAAGACCTACCACTGGAACCT
>NW_027222137.1:15000-22257 GCF_041296265.1 Equus caballus
GGACCGAGGCCCGACCCCCCGCCCCCAGGGGTGGCGCGGCGCGCCGGCGGCCGGTCACGACGGCTGCCCGGGACCCGACCCGCGCTGCGACAGACACGCGCGCGCCAGAACGGGGCGCCGCGGGGGACGGTCCCCCGCCCGCACGCAACGTCGCCGTCGCGCGGGCAGCGGCGGCGGACACGGAGGAGGCCGCAGCGGCCCCGGGAAGCGAGTCGCGCTCGGGGCGGGGCCCCGGTCGGGCAGCCAGAACAGGCGACGACGGGGAAGGGCTCGGGAGAAGGCCGACGGCGGCGAGGGCCGAGGCGCCGGAGAGGCGGTGGCGGTGGAGGAAGGGCCGCGGCCCGCCGAGAGACGCGCTCGGGGCGAAGGAGGGAAGACAGAGCCTCCCGAGGCAAGTCGGCCGCCGGAGCACACACGGGGTCTCACCGCCAGGGGCCTCCAGCACCAGGGGCGGTCCCGCAGCGCCCGGAACGGCGACTGGCCCCGTCGCCCCGCGCGCAGCTCACGGGGGCTCGGCCCCACCACCCACCTCCACGGCCAGGGCTCTCCCGCACACGGCGCCGGCGTCCCACGCCGGGCGCCTGGCGCACGGGCGCCACCCAACCGGAGCCGAGGGCACTTCGCCCGGGGCCACCACCGGCCTCGGTGGCCGGAGGCGACACCCGCGCGGCGAGGCCCATTTCGGTCCCGGCCGGTGGGCGGCGCGGCCAGGCGTCTGCCCGGGCGGGGGAGCACCGGCGGCAACGGGGAGCGCGGCGCGCGCCTCGACGGAGGGAGCGCGGGCTCGCGGGAAGGCTCCCGGGGACGGCCTCGGGCGCGGACGGGCCACCAGGAAAACACACGCGGGATCCCACCGCCAACGACACGCGAGGGCGGTCCCACGACGCCTGGGACGCCGGCCGGCCTCAGCCACCCTTCGGCCTCCCGCGGGCCCGGCCCCACCGCCGGGGCCTACGTGAGGCGCCCCCGCCGCCGGGGGCCGCCCCGTCCACCCAGCCACCCGTCTGCCTGTCTGGTCTGCTCCGGGACCCACGTCCCGAGGGAACGCGCCCGAGAGCGGCGGCGGCCCCCACCCATGCCCGCACGCCACCACCGGCTGCGGCTCGGGACGGGAGCGAGCGGAGAGCCAGCCGCTCGCGGCGGGGCGGAGCCCGGACAGGGCCGGGCCCTCTCCCCACCCCAGCACGCGACGGGAGAACCACGCGCACGCTCGCGCACACGCGCGGCCCCGCGCCCAACGACGGCCCGGCCGGGCGTGACCCTCCCCCGACTCGGAGGGGGGAGGCGCCGGCCGCGGTAGGCAAAGAGCGGCTCTGCCCACGCGCCACGGTGGTGGCGTCCGTGGCTACTACGCGCAGAGGAGGGGCGGCGGCTGGGGGGTCCGGTACCCCAAGGCACCCTCTCGGATCGCTAGAGAAGGCTTTCTCACCGAGGGCGTGTCGCCCCCGCCCATCGTCCGCCATCGGGCCCACCAAGGCGCTTACAGACACCATGGCCACACAACGCAGGAGGGGTCTGCGGTAGAGGTAAGGCCTAGAGCAAGTCGGAGCGTCCGTGGTCAGGGCCGCGAGCCCGCGCTGCCCCGGGCTCGCCATCTCCGGCCACACTGGGCTTAGCTAGGGATCTAAAAGGCCCCTGTGCGGCTCCCAAGTCAGTGCCTCCCCTCAGGCCGAGACCAAGGGAGGCAGAGACTGGGACGGAGGTGCCGATCAAACAGCACCTCCCAACCAAAGAGCCAGCATCACGCCGCTGGCTCGGCCCGCCACGATCACTCCCACACCCGCGTGGAAACCCCAGCAAGGGGAACACGCGGGCACGCGCCCGAGCCTGCCCGCCCCCACACGGCACGCCGTGGGGGGGGGCGACGAGGCACCCGTCCCCCCCGAGGGGGACGGGCACGCCTCCCTTACCGACTCGACCCCCCGCTTCTCAGACACACCAGCGCAGCGGTCACCTGAGGAGGGCGACGGGAACAGGGAACGACACCGCCAATCGGCCTCAGGCGCCTGAGGGACGACCTGGAACACTCCAGGGGCACCGCCAACGGCCGGGGGAGCGCGCTCACGCGTCCAAGAAGGCGCGCGGCGCGGCGGCAACACGGCCCGCCCCACCGTGGGGAGGGCCGCCCGCGAGACACAGCCAAGAGGCACAGGCGGAGCATCCGCCGCGTCACGGAGACCCCGACACCGCCCACGCCACAAGGCACGGGGCGGGGGAGCGAGGTCGGGCCGGATTCCGCACCCCTGCCACCTCCCACACGCCACTCGCAGCGGGGGAGAACGGGCGAGGGGGCCCGCGGGCAGAGCGAGAAGAGCGGTCCCGTTCGCCATGAACGTCCGTCCCTCGTCTGGCACGGCTTAGGCCCGGCCCGGGAGAGCACAGCATCACCACATCGATCAGCAGCATAACGCGAGGGATCCCCGAGCAAGGGAAGGCCGGCGAGGACAGCGAGCGGAGGAGCCTGCTTCAGCCTCACCGGCCCCCCTCCTCCTCTAGCAAGCGCGGGCGACGACCCCAGGACGAGAACGCCTGACACGCACTGGCACGGAGCCGGCGGGACGGGGTAAGTCGCGACCGCACCCGGGTGCCGGCAGCAGGGAGTGCACGTGGTAGAGGACCCCGCGCCCCTAACCCCGCCGCCCTCGGGTACCAGAGACCGGAGGTGGCACCACGGTCGCGGGGACGCCTGGAACGCACAAGAGCCGGCGCGCAGGCCCCAGCGGGCGGCTCAAGCGGCGGGGGTGGAAACGGGCGTCCGGTTCTCGGCCAGAGCCCGGAGACCTCCCCGCACACGCATCCAGGCACCCGGAAGCTCTCGGGCGACTGTCACCCGAGCAGAGCGTGTCAGCACTTATCTGGCGGCACAAAACCACCCATTCAGGGGCAAGAATCGCCGCGCCCGGAGACGGGGCCCACCCACGGATCACGAGGGGAACCCCTGGATCACGGCCACGGCCACCAGACCCCAAGCACGACCCCATCGCCACCAGGCCCGGAGCTCCCGGGGCCATCTGGTCGACCCCAGAAGCGTGGCGGCAGGGGGAGCCGGGGACAGCCTCCCCGGGCCGCCCGCGCGGGCCGGGACCGGTCGGTCCCTCCCTCTGAGTCGCCGGGTCAGGACTTAGAAAAGAATTCCACGGAGGAGCCTCCGGCGACCGGGCCCGGGGCGGGACCGTGGCTCCCGTCCCTCAGCCGGGGCTCCACCTACGCCTCGAGCCGGCCCCCTCCCACCTCCGGACAAAGACGCGACCCGCGAAACTCGGAGAGAGAAGTCCGGTCCGACGGCCCGGACCCACCCCGGGCACGCGTCCCGGCCGGGGACGCCCTCCCCGGCCCGCCCTCGAGGGCTCCCGGGGCCGGTCCACGCTCTTCTCCAGGGCGGGACTTGGACAAAAAACTGCCACGGAGGAGGAGGCATCCGAGGACCGGGCCCGGTCCCCACCGCCAGAGCCGGTCGACTCGGAAGACCAGTGGGGAAAAGGCCAGCCCGGCGGCCGAGCCCGTCGCGCCCTCCACGGGCCTCCCCCGCAAGGCCCCGGCCGGTCCCCCACCTCCGGAGCGGGGCGCGGAAAGGGGATCGGCGACGCGGAAGGCCCGACCACCGGGCCGCCCTCAGGACGACGGCCGGGCACGGGACGAGTTCCCTCGCCCGTTCCCCCGCGGTGGCCCCCCACCCCCTCCCGGGGACGGAGGGGCACCGGCGGCTGCTGGTCGACCCGTCCGGGAGGCCCCACACCCCGGCCGGCACCGGGCGGCGCGGCGACAGCCACCTCCCTCAGTAGCCTGCACCTCCAATCTCCGGCGAGCGGGCGTCGCGCTCACGCACCGGCGCCACCGGGCCAGATCCCGCCAGCGACGCCGGCCTCCCGGGACTCTGCCTCGGTCACCGCGGCCGAGTCCCGTCCCTTGGCCCGCGTCGCCGGAGCTCCGGAGGAAAGAGACGATATAAAAGCGGCCGCCAGGTGGCACCCGGCGACCGGCGACCGCCTCAGCGGGACGGAGCCGGAGCGCGGGCCCGCCGGGGAGCACAGCCGGGCCGCCGGGCCGCCAGATCCCGTCCCGGCGCCCCCTCGGACCCAGCCTCCCGGCCCAGCTCGGCCCCGGGGCGTCCGCCCGCGGGCTCCCGGCCGCCAAGGCGCAGCCCCAGCCGCAGGAGGGGGACCCGGAAAAGGTTTCTCGGGCGCTCACCGGGAAGGGGACGGGGAGAGTTCCCCCAGAGAGGCCAGGGGTCGGCCCGGGCCGGGCTGAGCCGGTGCGGCCGGGAGGCCGCCGCTTCCCGGAGCGGCCGGAGCGCCCCCGGGGCTCCCGGGAGGACTTAGAAAATCAGGGCGGGCGGGGACGGTCAAACCGAAACCAGGCACGTCATCCGAGAAGGACCGTGATGACGGGAGGAGGAAAGCTTTCAAGCGCAGAGGGTCTGTCGAAGGCAGGCGGAGAGTCTACCCGCTGAAACGGACGAAGATGGGAAAAAGAGGCTAGCTGAGGTGCCGACATTTAAGGAAATTAAAAAAAAAAAAAAAAGCACGAGGGCGTGGAGAACTGGGGGAAAATCAACACTGAGAAATCTACCCTCTGAAACTGACGAAGATGGGCAACAGGGGCTAGCTCGGGTGGCAATCTTTAAGCAGAACACACACACACACACACACACACACACACACACAAGCGCGTAGAGACCTGGGGAAAAAGCAACGCTGAGAAATCTACCCTCTGAAACTGACGAACATGGGCAACACAGGCTAGCTCAGGTGGCAATCGTTAAGCAAAAAAATAAATAAATAAAATAAAAAACTACAATGGCGAGGAGACCCGGTGAAAAAGCAACCCTGAAAAAAGGTACCCTCTGAAACGGAGGAAGCAGGGCAACAGAGCCTAGCTCAGGTGACAATATTTAAGCCAAAAAGAAAGAAACAAAGAAACAAAGAAACAAAGAAAAGAGCAAGGGAGTGGAGACCTTGGGAAAGAGCGATACTGAAAAATCTAGCCTCTGAAACTGACAAAGATGGGCAACACACGTTAGCTCAAGTGCCAATCTTGCAAAGAAAACACACACACTCACACACACACACACACTGAGGGACGTGGAGACCTGGGGAAAAAGCAACACTGAGAAATCCACCCTCTGAAGCTGACGAAAATGGGCCACAGAGGCTAGCTCAGGCGGCAATCGTTAAGCAAAAGAAACACACAAGGGCGTGGAGACCTGGGGAAAAAGCAACACTGAGAAATCCACCCTCAGAAACTGAGAAAGAAGCGCAACAGAGGCTAGCTCAGGTGGCAATCGTTAAGCAAAAGAAACACACAAGGGCGTGGAGACCCGGGTAAAAAGCAGCACGGAGAAATCCACCCTCTGAAACTGAGGAACATGGGCAACAGACGCTAGCTCAGGTTGGAACCTTTAAGCAGAAAAGAAAGACACCAGGGCGTGGAGAGCTGGCGAAAAAAGCAACACTGAGAAAACTACCCTCTGAAACTGAGAAAGAAGCGCAACAGAGGCTAGCTCAGGTGGCAATCTTTAAGCAAAAGAAACACACAAGGGCGTGGAGACCTGGGGAAAAAGCAACACTGAGAAATCTACCCTCTGAAACTGATGAACATGGGCAACAGAGGCTAGCTCAGGTGGCAATCGTTAAGCAAAAGGAAAACACAAGGGCGTGGAGACCTGGGGAAAAAGCAACACTGAGAAATCCACCCTCTGAAGCTGACGAAAATGGGCAACAGAGGCTACCTCAGGTGGCAATCATTAAGCAAAATAATAAAATAAAATAAAAAACTACAATGGCGAGGAGACCCGGTGAAAAAGCAACCCTGAAAAAAGGTACCCGCTGAAACGGAGGAAGCAGGGCAACAGAGCCTAGCTCAGGTGACAATATTTAAGCCAAAAAGAAAGAAAGAAAGAAAGAAAGAAAGAAAGAAAGAAAGAAAGAAAAGAGCAAGGGAGTGGAGACCTTGGGAAAGAGCAATACTGAAAAATCTAGCCTCTGACTGACAAAGACTGGCAACACACGTTAGCTCAAGTGCCAATCTTGCAAAGAAAACACACACACTCACACACACACACACTGAGGGACGTGGAGATCTGGGAAAAAGCAACACTGAGAAATCCACCCTCTGAAGCTGACGAAAATGGGCCACAGAGGCTAGCTCAGGTGGCAATCGTTAAGCAAAAGAAACACACAAGGGCGTGGAGACCCGGGTAAAAAGCAGCACGGAGAAATCCACCCTCTGAAACTGGAGGAACATGGGCAACAGACCCTAGCTCAGGTTGCAACCTTTAAGCAGAAAAGAAAGACACAAGGGCGTGGAGACCCGGGTAAAAAGCAGCACGAGAAATCCACCCTCTGAAACTGACGAACATGGGCAACAGAGGCTAGCTCAGGTGGCAATCGTTAAGCAAAAGAAACACACAGGGGCGTGGAGACCTGGGCAAAAAGCAGCACTGAGAAATCTACCCTCTGAAACTGACGAAGATGGGCCACAGAGGCTAGCTCAGGTGGCAATCGTTAAGCAAAAGAAACACACAAGGGCGTGGAGACCTGGGGAAAAAGCAACACTGAGAAATCCACCCTCCAAACTGACGAACATGGGCAACACGGGCTAGCTCAGGTGGCAATTTTAAGGAAAAATAAAAGAAGTGCGTGGAGACCTGGGGAAAAAGCAACACGGAGAAATCCACCCTCAGAAACTGAGAAAGAAGCGCAACAAAGGCTAGCTCAGGTGGCAATCGTTAAGCAAAAAGAAACACACAAGGGCGTGAGACCTGGGGAAAAAGCAGCACTGAGAAATGTACCCTCTGAAACTGACGACGATGGGCAACAGAGGCTAGCTCAGGTGGCAATCTTTAAGCAAAAGGGAAACACAAGGGCGTGGAGACCTGGGAAAAAGCAACACTGAGAATTCTACCCTCTGAAACTGCCGAAGATGGGCAACAGATGCTAGCTTTGGTTCAATATTTGAGCAAAAAAAAAAAAAAAAAACACACACACACACACACACACAAGGGCGTGCAGAACTTGGGAAAGAGCAAGACTGAGAAATCTACCCCTCTGAAACTGACAAAGATGGGCAACAGAGACTAGCTCAGGTGGCAATCGTTAAGCAAAAGAAACACACAAGGCGTGGAGACCTGGGGAAAAAGCAGCACGGAGAAATCCACACTCTGAAACTGACGAAGATGGGCCACAGAGGCTACTCAGGTGGCAATCATTAAGCAAAAATATAAAAATAAAATAAAAAAACTACAATGGCGAGGAGACC
>NW_027222138.1:12500-22933 GCF_041296265.1 Equus caballus
CCAAGAAGGCGCGCGGCGCGGCGGCAACACGGCCCGCCCCACCGTGGGGAGGGCCGCCCGCGAGACACAGCCAAGAGGCACAGGCGGAGCATCCGCCGCGTCACGGAGACCCCGACACCGCCCACGCCACAAGGCACGGGGCGGGGGAGCGAGGTCGGGCCGGATTCCGCACCCCTGCCACCTCCCACACGCCACTCGCAGCGGGGGAGAACGGGCGAGGGGGCCCGCGGGCAGAGCGAGAAGAGCGGTCCCGTTCGCCATGAACGTCCGTCCCTCGTCTGGCACGGCTTAGGCCCGGCCCGGGAGAGCACAGCATCACCACATCGATCAGCAGCATAACGCGAGGGATCCCCGAGCAAGGGAAGGCCGGCGAGGACAGCGAGCGGAGGAGCCTGCTTCAGCCTCACCGGCCCCCCTCCTCCTCTAGCAAGCGCGGGCGACGACCCCAGGACGAGAACGCCTGACACGCACTGGCACGGAGCCGGCGGGACGGGGTAAGTCGCGACCGCACCCGGGTGCCGGCAGCAGGGAGTGCACGTGGTAGAGGACCCCGCGCCCCTAACCCCGCCGCCCTCGGGTACCAGAGACCGGAGGTGGCACCACGGTCGCGGGGACGCCTGGAACGCACAAGAGCCGGCGCGCAGGCCCCAGCGGGCGGCTCAAGCGGCGGGGGTGGAAACGGGCGTCCGGTTCTCGGCCAGAGCCCGGAGACCTCCCCGCACACGCATCCAGGCACCCGGAAGCTCTCGGGCGACTGTCACCCGAGCAGAGCGTGTCAGCACTTATCTGGCGGCACAAAACCACCCATTCAGGGGCAAGAATCGCCGCGCCCGGAGACGGGGCCCACCCACGGATCACGAGGGGAACCCCTGGATCACGGCCACGGCCACCAGACCCCAAGCACGACCCCATCGCCACCAGGCCCGGAGCTCCCGGGGCCATCTGGTCGACCCCAGAAGCGTGGCGGCAGGGGGAGCCGGGGACAGCCTCCCCGGGCCGCCCGCGCGGGCCGGGACCGGTCGGTCCCTCCCTCTGAGTCGCCGGGTCAGGACTTAGAAAAGAATTCCACGGAGGAGCCTCCGGCGACCGGGCCCGGGGCGGGACCGTGGCTCCCGTCCCTCAGCCGGGGCTCCACCTACGCCTCGAGCCGGCCCCCTCCCACCTCCGGACAAAGACGCGACCCGCGAAACTCGGAGAGAGAAGTCCGGTCCGACGGCCCGGACCCACCCCGGGCACGCGTCCCGGCCGGGGACGCCCTCCCCGGCCCGCCCTCGAGGGCTCCCGGGGCCGGTCCACGCTCTTCTCCAGGGCGGGACTTGGACAAAAAACTGCCACGGAGGAGGAGGCATCCGAGGACCGGGCCCGGTCCCCACCGCCAGAGCCGGTCGACTCGGAAGACCAGTGGGGAAAAGGCCAGCCCGGCGGCCGAGCCCGTCGCGCCCTCCACGGGCCTCCCCCGCAAGGCCCCGGCCGGTCCCCCACCTCCGGAGCGGGGCGCGGAAAGGGGATCGGCGACGCGGAAGGCCCGACCACCGGGCCGCCCTCAGGACGACGGCCGGGCACGGGACGAGTTCCCTCGCCCGTTCCCCCGCGGTGGCCCCCCACCCCCTCCCGGGGACGGAGGGGCACCGGCGGCTGCTGGTCGACCCGTCCGGGAGGCCCCACACCCCGGCCGGCACCGGGCGGCGCGGCGACAGCCACCTCCCTCAGTAGCCTGCACCTCCAATCTCCGGCGAGCGGGCGTCGCGCTCACGCACCGGCGCCACCGGGCCAGATCCCGCCAGCGACGCCGGCCTCCCGGGACTCTGCCTCGGTCACCGCGGCCGAGTCCCGTCCCTTGGCCCGCGTCGCCGGAGCTCCGGAGGAAAGAGACGATATAAAAGCGGCCGCCAGGTGGCACCCGGCGACCGGCGACCGCCTCAGCGGGACGGAGCCGGAGCGCGGGCCCGCCGGGGAGCACAGCCGGGCCGCCGGGCCGCCAGATCCCGTCCCGGCGCCCCCTCGGACCCAGCCTCCCGGCCCAGCTCGGCCCCGGGGCGTCCGCCCGCGGGCTCCCGGCCGCCAAGGCGCAGCCCCAGCCGCAGGAGGGGGACCCGGAAAAGGTTTCTCGGGCGCTCACCGGGAAGGGGACGGGGAGAGTTCCCCCAGAGAGGCCAGGGGTCGGCCCGGGCCGGGCTGAGCCGGTGCGGCCGGGAGGCCGCCGCTTCCCGGAGCGGCCGGAGCGCCCCCGGGGCTCCCGGGAGGACTTAGAAAATCAGGGCGGGCGGGGACGGTCAAACCGAAACCAGGCACGTCATCCGAGAAGGACCGTGATGACGGGAGGAGGAAAGCTTTCAAGCGCAGAGGGTCTGTCGAAGGCAGGCGGAGAGTCTACCCGCTGAAACGGACGAAGATGGGAAAAAGAGGCTAGCTGAGGTGCCGACATTTAAGGAAATTAAAAAAAAAAAAAAAAGCACGAGGGCGTGGAGAACTGGGGGAAAATCAACACTGAGAAATCTACCCTCTGAAACTGACGAAGATGGGCAACAGGGGCTAGCTCGGGTGGCAATCTTTAAGCAGAACACACACACACACACACACACACACACACACACAAGCGCGTAGAGACCTGGGGAAAAAGCAACGCTGAGAAATCTACCCTCTGAAACTGACGAACATGGGCAACACAGGCTAGCTCAGGTGGCAATCGTTAAGCAAAAAAATAAATAAATAAAATAAAAAACTACAATGGCGAGGAGACCCGGTGAAAAAGCAACCCTGAAAAAAGGTACCCTCTGAAACGGAGGAAGCAGGGCAACAGAGCCTAGCTCAGGTGACAATATTTAAGCCAAAAAGAAAGAAACAAAGAAACAAAGAAACAAAGAAAAGAGCAAGGGAGTGGAGACCTTGGGAAAGAGCGATACTGAAAAATCTAGCCTCTGAAACTGACAAAGATGGGCAACACACGTTAGCTCAAGTGCCAATCTTGCAAAGAAAACACACACACTCACACACACACACACACTGAGGGACGTGGAGACCTGGGGAAAAAGCAACACTGAGAAATCCACCCTCTGAAGCTGACGAAAATGGGCCACAGAGGCTAGCTCAGGCGGCAATCGTTAAGCAAAAGAAACACACAAGGGCGTGGAGACCTGGGGAAAAAGCAACACTGAGAAATCCACCCTCAGAAACTGAGAAAGAAGCGCAACAGAGGCTAGCTCAGGTGGCAATCGTTAAGCAAAAGAAACACACAAGGGCGTGGAGACCCGGTAAAAAGCAGCACGGAGAAATCCACCCTCTGAAACTGAGGAACATGGGCAACAGACGCTAGCTCAGGTTGGAACCTTTAAGCAGAAAAGAAAGACACCAGGGCGTGGAGAGCTGGCGAAAAAAGCAACACTGAGAAAACTACCCTCTGAAACTGAGAAAGAAGCGCAACAGAGGCTAGCTCAGGTGGCAATCTTTAAGCAAAAGAAACACACAAGGCGTGGAGACCTGGGGAAAAAGCAACACTGAGAAATCTACCCTCTGAAACTGATGAACATGGGCAACAGAGGCTAGCTCAGGTGGCAATCGTTAAGCAAAAGGAAAACACAAGGGCGTGGAGACCTGGGGAAAAAGCAACACTGAGAAATCCACCCTCTGAAGCTGACGAAAATGGGCAACAGAGGCTACCTCAGGTGGCAATCATTAAGCAAAATAATAAAATAAAATAAAAAACTACAATGGCGAGGAGACCCGGTGAAAAAGCAACCCTGAAAAAAGGTACCCGCTGAAACGGAGGAAGCAGGGCAACAGAGCCTAGCTCAGGTGACAATATTTAAGCCAAAAAGAAAGAAAGAAAGAAAGAAAGAAAGAAAGAAAGAAAGAAAGAAAAGAGCAAGGAGTGGAGACCTTGGGAAAGAGCAATACTGAAAAATCTAGCCTCTGACTGACAAAGACTGGCAACACACGTTAGCTCAAGTGCCAATCTTGCAAAGAAAACACACACACTCACACACACACACACTGAGGGACGTGGAGATCTGGGGAAAAAGCAACACTGAGAAATCCACCCTCTGAAGCTGACGAAAATGGGCCACAGAGGCTAGCTCAGGTGGCAATCGTTAAGCAAAAGAAACACACAAGGGCGTGGAGACCCGGGTAAAAAGCAGCACGGAGAAATCCACCCTCTGAAACTGAGGAACATGGGCAACAGACCCTAGCTCAGGTTGCAACCTTTAAGCAAAAGAAAGACACAAGGGCGTGGAGACCCGGGTAAAAAGCAGCACGGAGAAATCCACCCTCTGAAACTGACGAACATGGGCAACAGAGGCTAGCTCAGGTGGCAATCGTTAAGCAAAAGAAACACACAGGGGCGTGGAGACCTGGGCAAAAAGCAGCACTGAGAAATCTACCCTCTGAAACTGACGAAGATGGCCACAGAGGCTAGCTCAGGTGGCAATCGTTAAGCAAAAGAAACACACAAGGGCGTGGAGACCTGGGGAAAAAGCAACACTGAGAAATCCACCCTCTCAAACTGACGAACATGGGCAACACGGGCTAGCTCAGGTGGCAATTTTTAAGGAAAAATAAAAGGAAGTGCGTGGAGACCTGGGGAAAAAGCAACACGGAGAAATCCACCCTCAGAAACTGAGAAAGAAGCGCAACAAAGGCTAGCTCAGGTGGCAATCGTTAAGCAAAAGAAACACACAAGGGCGTGGAGACCTGGGAAAAAGCAGCACTGAGAAATGTACCCTCTGAAACTGACGACGATGGGCAACAGAGGCTAGCTCAGGTGGCAATCTTTAAGCAAAAGGGAAACACAAGGGCGTGGAGACCTGGGGAAAAAGCAACACTGAGAATTCTACCCTCTGAAACTGCCGAAGATGGGCAACAGATGCTAGCTTTGGTTCAATATTTGAGCAAAAAAAAAAAAAAAAAACACACACACACACACACACACAAGGGCGTGCAGAACTTGGGAAAGAGCAAGACTGAGAAATCTACCCTCTGAAACTGACAAAGATGGGCAACAGAGACTAGCTCAGGTGGCAATCGTTAAGCAAAAGAAACACACAAGGGCGTGGAGACCTGGGGAAAAAGCAGCACGGAGAAATCCACACTCTGAAACTGACGAAGATGGGCCACAGAGGCTACCTCAGGTGGCAATCATTAAGCAAAAATATAAAATAAAATAAAAAAACTACAATGGCGAGGAGACCCGGTGAAAAAGCAACCCTGAAAAAAGGTACCCGCTGAAACGGAGGAAGCAGGGCAACAGAGCCTAGCTCAGGTGACAATATTTAAGCCAAAAAGAAAGAAAGAAAGAAAGAAAGGTAGGAAGAAAGAAAAGAGCAAGGGAGTGGAGACCTTGGAAAGAGCGATACTGAAAAATCTAGCCTCTGACTGACAAAGACTGGCAACACACGTTAGCTCAAGTGCCAATCTTGCAAAGAAAACACACACACTCACACACACACACACTGAGGGACTTGGAGACCTGGGGAAAAAGCAACACTGAGAAATCCACCCTCTGAAGCTGACGAAAATGGGCCACAGAGGCTAGCTCAGGTGGCAATCGTTAAGCAAAAGAAACACACAAGGGCGTGGAGACCTGGGGAAAAAGCAACACGGAGAAATCCACCCTCTGAAACTGACGAAGAAGGGCAACAGATGCTAGCTTAGGTTCAATATTTGAGCAAAAAAAAAAAAAAAAAAAAAACCCACACACAAGGGCGTGCAGAACTTGGGAAGAGCAAGACTGAGAAATCTACCCTCTGAAACTGACAAAGATGGGCCACAGAGGCTAGCTCAGGTGGCAATCGTTAAGCAAAAGAAACACACAAGGGCGTGGAGACCTGGGAAAAAGCAGCACTGAGAAATGTACCCTCTGAAACTGACGACGATGGGCAACAGAGGCTAGCTCAGGTGGCAATCGTTAAGCAAAAGGAAACACAAGGGCGTGGAGACCTGGGGAAAAAGCAACACTGAGAAATCCACCCTCTGAAGCTGACGAAAATGGGCAACAGAGGCTACCTCAGGTGGCAATCATTAAGCAAAAAATAAAATAAAATACAAAACTACAATGGCGAGGAGACCCGGTGAAAAAGCAACCCTGAAAAAGGTACCCTCTGAAACGGAGGAAGCAGGGCAACAGAGCCTCGCTCAGGTGACAATATTTAAGCCAAAAAGAGAAAGAAAGAAAGAAAGAAAGAAAGAAAGAAAGAAAGAAAGAAAGAAAAGAGCAAGGGAGTGGAGACCTTGGGAAAGAGCAATACTGAAAAATCTAGCCTCTGACTGACAAAGACTGGCAACACACGTTAGCTCAAGTGCCAATCTTGCAAAGAAAACACACACACTCACACACACACACACTGAGGGACGTGGAGATCTGGGGAAAAAGCAACACTGAGAAATCCACCCTCTGAAGCTGACGAAAATGGGCCACAGAGGCTAGCTCAGGTGGCAATCGTTAAGCAAAAGAAACACACAAGGGCGTGAGACCCGGGTAAAAAGCAGCACGGAGAAATCCACCCTCTGAAACTGAGGAACATGGGCAACAGACCCTAGCTCAGGTTGCAACCTTTAAGCAGAAAAGAAAGACACAAGGGCGTGGAGACCCGGGTAAAAAGCAGCACGGAGAAATCCACCCTCTGAAACTGACGAACATGGGCAACAGAGGCTAGCTCAGGTGGCAATCGTTAAGCAAAAGAAACACACAGGGGCGTGGAGACCTGGGCAAAAAGCAGCACTGAGAAATCTACCCTCTGAAACTGACGAAGATGGGCCACAGAGGCTAGCTCAGGTGGCAATCGTTAAGCAAAAGAAACACACAAGGGCGTGGAGACCTGGGGAAAAAGCAACACTGAGAAATCCACCCTCTCAAACTGACGAACATGGGCAACACGGGCTAGCTCAGGTGGCAATTTTTAAGGAAAATGAAAAGGAAGTGCGTGGAGACCTGGGGAAAAAGCAACACGGAGAAATCCACCCTCAGAAACTGAGAAAGAAGCGCAACAAAGGCTAGCTCAGGTGGCAATCGTTAAGCAAAAGAAACACACAAGGGCGTGGAGACCTGGGGAAAAAGCAGCACTGAGAAATGTACCCTCTGAAACTGACGACGATGGGCAACAGAGGCTAGCTCAGGTGGCAATCTTTAAGCAAAAGGGAAACACAAGGGCGTGGAGACCTGGGGAAAAAGCAACACTGAGAATTCTACCCTCTGAAACTGCCGAAGATGGGCAACAGATGCTAGCTTTGGTTCAATATTTGAGCAAAAAAAAAAAAAAAAAAAAACACACACACACACACACAAGGGCGTGCAGAACTTGGGAAAGAGCAAGACTGAGAAATCTACCCTCTGAAACTGACAAAGATGGGCAACAGAGACTAGCTCAGGTGGCAATCGTTAAGCAAAAGAAACACACAAGGGCGTGGAGACCTGGGGAAAAAGCAGCACGGAGAAATCCACACTCTGAAACTGACGAAGATGGGCCACAGAGGCTACCTCAGGTGGCAATCATTAAGCAAAAATATAAAATAAAATAAAAAAACTACAATGGCGAGGAGACCCGGTGAAAAAGCAACCCTGAAAAAGGTACCCGCTGAAACGGAGGAAGCAGGGCAACAGAGCCTAGCTCAGGTGACAATATTTAAGCCAAAAAGAAAGAAAGAAAGAAAGAAAGGTAGGAAGAAAGAAAAGAGCAAGGGAGTGGAGACCTTGGGAAAGAGCGATACTGAAAAATCTAGCCTCTGACTGACAAAGACTGGCAACACACGTTAGCTCAAGTGCCAATCTTGCAAAGAAAACACACACACTCACACACACACACACTGAGGGACTTGGAGACCTGGGGAAAAAGCAACACTGAGAAATCCACCCTCTGAAGCTGACGAAAATGGGCCACAGAGGCTAGCTCAGGTGGCAATCGTTAAGCAAAAGAAACACACAAGGGCGTGGAGACCTGGGGAAAAAGCAACACGGAGAAATCCACCCTCTGAAACTGACGAAGAAGGGCAACAGATGCTAGCTTAGGTTCAATATTTGAGCAAAAAAAAAAAAAAAAAAAAAACCCACACACAAGGGCGTGCAGAACTTGGGAAAGAGCAAGACTGAGAAATCTACCCTCTGAAACTGACAAAGATGGGCCACAGAGGCTAGCTCAGGTGGCAATCGTTAAGCAAAAGAAACACACAAGGGCGTGGAGACCTGGGAAAAAGCAGCACTGAGAAATGTACCCTCTGAAACTGACGACGATGGGCAACAGAGGCTAGCTCAGGTGGCAATCGTTAAGCAAAGGAAAACACAAGGGCGTGGAGACCTGGGGAAAAAGCAACACTGAGAAATCCACCCTCTGAAGCTGACGAAAATGGGCAACAGAGGCTACCTCAGGTGGCAATCATTAAGCAAAAAAATAAAATAAAATACAAAACTACAATGGCGAGGAGACCCGGTGAAAAAGCAACCCTGAAAAAGGTACCCTCTGAAACGGAGGAAGCAGGGCAACAGAGCCTCGCTCAGGTGACAATATTTAAGCCAAAAAGAGAAAGAAAGAAAGAAAGAAAGAAAGAAAGAAAGAAAGAAAGAAAGAAAAGAGCAAGGGAGTGGAGACCTTGGGAAAGAGCAATACTGAAAAATCTAGCCTCTGACTGACAAAGACTGGCAACACACGTTAGCTCAAGTGCCAATCTTGCAAAGAAAACACACACACTCACACACACACACACTGAGGGACGTGGAGATCTGGGGAAAAAGCAACACTGAGAAATCCACCCTCTGAAGCTGACGAAAATGGGCCACAGAGGCTAGCTCAGGTGGCAATCGTTAAGCAAAAGAAACACACAAGGGCGTGGAGACCCGGGTAAAAAGCAGCACGGAGAAATCCACCCTCTGAAACTGAGGAACATGGGCAACAGACCCTAGCTCAGGTTGCAACCTTTAAGCAGAAAAGAAAGACACAAGGGCGTGGAGACCCGGGTAAAAAGCAGCACGGAGAAATCCACCCTCTGAAACTGACGAACATGGGCAACAGAGGCTAGCTCAGGTGGCAATCGTTAAGCAAAAGAAACACACAGGGGCGTGGAGACCTGGGCAAAAAGCAGCACTGAGAAATCTACCCTCTGAAACTGACGAAGATGGGCCACAGAGGCTAGCTCAGGTGGCAATCGTTAAGCAAAAGAAACACACAAGGGCGTGGAGACCTGGGGAAAAAGCAACACTGAGAAATCCACCCTCTCAAACTGACGAACATGGGCAACACGGGCTAGCTCAGGTGGCAATTTTTAAGGAAAAATAAAAGGAAGTGCGTGGAGACCTGGGGAAAAAGCAACACGGAGAAATCCACCCTCAGAAACTGACGAAGAAGCGCAACAAAGGCTAGCTCAGGTGGCAATCGTTAAGCAAAAGAAACACACAAGGGCGTGGAGACCTGGGGAAAAAGCAGCACTGAGAAATGTACCCTCTGAAACTGACGACGATGGGCAACAGAGGCTAGCTCAGGTGGCAATCTTTAAGCAAAAGGGAAACACAAGGGCGTGGAGACCTGGGGAAAAAGCAACACTGAGAATTCTACCCTCTGAAACTGCCGAAGATGGGCAACAGATGCTAGCTTTGGTTCAATATTTGAGCAAAAAAAAAAAAAAAAAAACACACACACACACACACACACAAGGGCGTGCAGAACTTGGGAAAGAGCAAGACTGAGAAATCTACCCTCTGAAACTGACAAAGATGGGCAACAGAGACTAGCTCAGGTGGCAATCGTTAAGCAAAAGAAACACACAAGGCGTGGAGACCTGGGGAAAAAGCAGCACGGAGAAATCCACACTCTGAAACTGACGAAGATGGGCCACAGAGGCTACCTCAGGTGGCAATCATTAAGCAAAAATATAAAATAAAATAAAAAAACTACAATGGCGAGGAGACCCGGTGAAAAAGCACCCTGAAAAAAGGTACCCGCTGAAACGGAGGAAGCAGGGCAACAGAGCCTAGCTCAGGTGACAATATTTAAGCCAAAAAGAAAGAAAGAAAGAAAGAAAGGTAGGAAGAAAGAAAAGAGCAAGGGAGTGGAGACCTTGGGAAAGAGCGATACTGAAAAATCTAGCCTCTGACTGACAAAGACTGCAACACACGTTAGCTCAAGTGCCAATCTTGCAAAGAAAACACACACACTCACACACACACACACTGAGGGACTTGGAGACCTGGGGAAAAAGCAACACTGAGAAATCCACCCTCTGAAGCTGACGAAAATGGGCCACAGAGGCTAGCTCAGGTGGCAATCGTTAAGCAAAAGAAACACACAAGGGCGTGGAGACCTGGGGAAAAAGCAACACGGAGAAATCCACCCTCTGAAACTGACGAAGAAGGGCAACAGATGCTAGCTTAGGTTCAATATTTGAGCAAAAAAAAAAAAAAAAAAAAAAAAACCCACACACAAGGGCGTGCAGAACTTGGGAAAGAGCAAGAC
>NW_027222139.1:0-2500 GCF_041296265.1 Equus caballus
CTTTGGCAGGGAGTTTTGTCTCCTGATTTCAAGTCAGGAAGAAAAGGGAGAGAGAGAGAGAGTGTCCTTCTCGTGCCAGGTCGGTCTGAGGGGGACCTCCTCTGGTTTCCTCCCTTCCCAGGGAAGGCCGTTCGCTCCTTCTTCTAGAAAAAGCTCCCAAAGCACCACCGCCCAGGATGGTTGACCTACGCCCATCGTCCCTCCTTTCCCAATCATTTCGTACCGCGACAGAGGGACAGAGGCCCCGGCCCCATCCCCATCCCCACCCCACACCCCATCGCCTGCCTCCTTGATGGCCAAAGGAGCTGCCTCTGAGAATGGAACGGGGCTTGGAAACCTTCTAGAGGGGTGACTCTCACCTGCCTGCCTGCTGGGAAAAGCACCCACGCTGTCCATCGGACTGCCCTTTTGGGCAAACGTAGGCGTGCCACATAGCGATCGACAGCTATGGCGGGGGGGCGGGGCGGGGGTGGCGTGGTGGTGCCCAGGATCCACGACACGTGACGGCTGCGGAGCACGACAGCCCTAAGACCTTGAGGGAGACGGGGTGGCGCGTGAATCCTTTCGGAACGAGAACGACAGGAAACGCTGACGGGGACGTGTTCTCGTCTCGAGAACACACCAACGCCTCGCACGGTGTCTGACCCGGGGTGCCTCTGACTTTTGTCATCAGAGACGATCCTGTCGACCGCCCCTCACGCTTTGGGGAAAAGGGGAGAGGGACTCGGTAGCACGGGAGAAGCCATCCATCCGCCCTTCCTTTCCGTCTTCACGGCTCCTTCTCGTGGAAAACGAGGAAGCCGTCCGGAGGAACGGAACACTGACCCGGGCCAAAGCGTGGCCCAGCCTGAGCCTCCAAAACCTTCTGCTAAGTGAGAGGTGCCAGACATCCAAGGCGACCTACGTTGCGATTCCACACAGAGGAGAGAGCTAGAACGGTCCAACCCTAGAGGGCGACAGCAGATGGCGGCGGCGGCGGCGGCGGCGGCGGCGGCGGCGGCGGCGGTGGTGGTGGTGGTGGTCGTGGTGAGGCAGATCCGGGAGTGGGGCCGTGTTTTTCTTTCGGAGGGAGGGGATGGAAACGGAAACCTTCTGGAAATAGATAGCCGTGACGGATGCGCCACCTTGGGGAGAGAGACCCCCGAAGGCCACTGGCTTGTGCCCCGTGGAAAGGATGGATTCGGTGGGATGGGAATTCTACCTCCGTGTAGAGCGTGTGGTAAACCACGAGGTGGGTGGGTGGGTGGATGGCCCTCCCTGCCTCGCCTCCACCTAGACGTCCACACACAGAGACCGACGAGGGAGGGAGGGAGGGAGGGAGGGAGGGAGAGAGACAAGATGGACAGAGGCCGAGGCCGAGGCCGAGGGCCGAGGCAGTGAGCGAGTAAGTGATCGACCCTGGCCATAGGGATTCCTCAGAGGGCGTCTCTTGGCTCCCCAAACGAAGAATGTGTGTGGAGATCGAGAAAGATCACCGACCTAGGAGAACCAGCAAGACTTCCTCACCCTCCAGAGAGCCGCTGGGCCCCTGCCGTCCCTGCCACCGCCACCCCCTACCCCTCGCCTTTGGCAGCGACGCCAACGAAAGGCAGGCAGACGAGTGGGAGAGTCGTGTGGTGGTGTCCCCCAAGGAAGGTGGGTCCATGCCGACGAGCGGTCGTCGGCGTGTGGAAAAGCCAGAGGCGGGCTGACTAGAAGGAGGGCGTCCTGGGGGAAGGGGCCAGGGTGTGAGGGAGAGAGGCCTGTTTCTCTTCCCCTGTTGGTCCCCAAGTCAGGGGCCCAAAGGAGGAAAGCTGTCCGTTCCTTTCCGACTACGGTACGGTTCGGGCGGGACCGACCGATCCCCGTGGCGGCGCGGTCGGGGCTTTCTGGACCAGAACCCCTCTCTCCGTCGCCTTTCGACCACACACACGCTTTAGAGGCCAAGAGAAAATGGATCGGGTCTCTCTGTCTCTCTCCCTAGAAAACAAGGGCCGGGGGCCGAGCCCGTGGACGAGCGGTCAAGTACGCGCCCCCACCCCGACCCCCGGCTTCGACGGCCCAGGTTTTCACCGGTTCGGATCCTGGGCGCAGCCCCAGACCCAGCATCGCCCTTCAAGCCCACATAGCAGAAACCCGAAAGACCTACCACTGGAACCTACAACTATGGATGGACGGGACGGGACGGGACGGGGCGGGGCGGGGCGGGGCGGGGCGGGGGTGGGGGGGGGCGGCTTTGGGGAGAAGGAAGAAAGAAAAAATAAAAGAAACACAAGGACGGTCATCGCGATAGTTCTTTCCACTTCCATCCATATGTTAACAGGACCCAAGTTTCCCGACCTCCATTTGGATGCATGTTAACTAAATGGAGAAGCTATTCAAAGGACTCCTCTAAAGAAGTCCACGTTCTTCTTTCTAAATGATAATGAAAATCATTGTCACCACCGCTCTTCCGACCCTCCATGTCCAGACGGCCTCCCGCCCCTCCCCCATCCCCAACTCCCGCCCCGCCCCGCCCCGC
>NW_027222139.1:15000-21816 GCF_041296265.1 Equus caballus
GGGGCGAAGGAGGGAAGACAGAGCCTCCCGAGGCAAGTCGGCCGCCGGAGCACACACGGGGTCTCACCGCCAGGGGCCTCCAGCACCAGGGGCGGTCCCGCAGCGCCCGGAACGGCGACTGGCCCCGTCGCCCCGCGCGCAGCTCACGGGGGCTCGGCCCCACCACCCACCTCCACGGCCAGGGCTCTCCCGCACACGGCGCCGGCGTCCCACGCCGGGCGCCTGGCGCACGGGCGCCACCCAACCGGAGCCGAGGGCACTTCGCCCGGGGCCACCACCGGCCTCGGTGGCCGGAGGCGACACCCGCGCGGCGAGGCCCATTTCGGTCCCGGCCGGTGGGCGGCGCGGCCAGGCGTCTGCCCGGGCGGGGGAGCACCGGCGGCAACGGGGAGCGCGGCGCGCGCCTCGACGGAGGGAGCGCGGGCTCGCGGGAAGGCTCCCGGGGACGGCCTCGGGCGCGGACGGGCCACCAGGAAAACACACGCGGGATCCCACCGCCAACGACACGCGAGGGCGGTCCCACGACGCCTGGGACGCCGGCCGGCCTCAGCCACCCTTCGGCCTCCCGCGGGCCCGGCCCCACCGCCGGGGCCTACGTGAGGCGCCCCCGCCGCCGGGGGCCGCCCCGTCCACCCAGCCACCCGTCTGCCTGTCTGGTCTGCTCCGGGACCCACGTCCCGAGGGAACGCGCCCGAGAGCGGCGGCGGCCCCCACCCATGCCCGCACGCCACCACCGGCTGCGGCTCGGGACGGGAGCGAGCGGAGAGCCAGCCGCTCGCGGCGGGGCGGAGCCCGGACAGGGCCGGGCCCTCTCCCCACCCCAGCACGCGACGGGAGAACCACGCGCACGCTCGCGCACACGCGCGGCCCCGCGCCCAACGACGGCCCGGCCGGGCGTGACCCTCCCCCGACTCGGAGGGGGGAGGCGCCGGCCGCGGTAGGCAAAGAGCGGCTCTGCCCACGCGCCACGGTGGTGGCGTCCGTGGCTACTACGCGCAGAGGAGGGGCGGCGGCTGGGGGGTCCGGTACCCCAAGGCACCCTCTCGGATCGCTAGAGAAGGCTTTCTCACCGAGGGCGTGTCGCCCCCGCCCATCGTCCGCCATCGGGCCCACCAAGGCGCTTACAGACACCATGGCCACACAACGCAGGAGGGGTCTGCGGTAGAGGTAAGGCCTAGAGCAAGTCGGAGCGTCCGTGGTCAGGGCCGCGAGCCCGCGCTGCCCCGGGCTCGCCATCTCCGGCCACACTGGGCTTAGCTAGGGATCTAAAAGGCCCCTGTGCGGCTCCCAAGTCAGTGCCTCCCCTCAGGCCGAGACCAAGGGAGGCAGAGACTGGGACGGAGGTGCCGATCAAACAGCACCTCCCAACCAAAGAGCCAGCATCACGCCGCTGGCTCGGCCCGCCACGATCACTCCCACACCCGCGTGGAAACCCCAGCAAGGGGAACACGCGGGCACGCGCCCGAGCCTGCCCGCCCCCACACGGCACGCCGTGGGGGGGGGCGACGAGGCACCCGTCCCCCCCGAGGGGGACGGGCACGCCTCCCTTACCGACTCGACCCCCCGCTTCTCAGACACACCAGCGCAGCGGTCACCTGAGGAGGGCGACGGGAACAGGGAACGACACCGCCAATCGGCCTCAGGCGCCTGAGGGACGACCTGGAACACTCCAGGGGCACCGCCAACGGCCGGGGGAGCGCGCTCACGCGTCCAAGAAGGCGCGCGGCGCGGCGGCAACACGGCCCGCCCCACCGTGGGGAGGGCCGCCCGCGAGACACAGCCAAGAGGCACAGGCGGAGCATCCGCCGCGTCACGGAGACCCCGACACCGCCCACGCCACAAGGCACGGGGCGGGGGAGCGAGGTCGGGCCGGATTCCGCACCCCTGCCACCTCCCACACGCCACTCGCAGCGGGGGAGAACGGGCGAGGGGGCCCGCGGGCAGAGCGAGAAGAGCGGTCCCGTTCGCCATGAACGTCCGTCCCTCGTCTGGCACGGCTTAGGCCCGGCCCGGGAGAGCACAGCATCACCACATCGATCAGCAGCATAACGCGAGGGATCCCCGAGCAAGGGAAGGCCGGCGAGGACAGCGAGCGGAGGAGCCTGCTTCAGCCTCACCGGCCCCCCTCCTCCTCTAGCAAGCGCGGGCGACGACCCCAGGACGAGAACGCCTGACACGCACTGGCACGGAGCCGGCGGGACGGGGTAAGTCGCGACCGCACCCGGGTGCCGGCAGCAGGGAGTGCACGTGGTAGAGGACCCCGCGCCCCTAACCCCGCCGCCCTCGGGTACCAGAGACCGGAGGTGGCACCACGGTCGCGGGGACGCCTGGAACGCACAAGAGCCGGCGCGCAGGCCCCAGCGGGCGGCTCAAGCGGCGGGGGTGGAAACGGGCGTCCGGTTCTCGGCCAGAGCCCGGAGACCTCCCCGCACACGCATCCAGGCACCCGGAAGCTCTCGGGCGACTGTCACCCGAGCAGAGCGTGTCAGCACTTATCTGGCGGCACAAAACCACCCATTCAGGGGCAAGAATCGCCGCGCCCGGAGACGGGGCCCACCCACGGATCACGAGGGGAACCCCTGGATCACGGCCACGGCCACCAGACCCCAAGCACGACCCCATCGCCACCAGGCCCGGAGCTCCCGGGGCCATCTGGTCGACCCCAGAAGCGTGGCGGCAGGGGGAGCCGGGGACAGCCTCCCCGGGCCGCCCGCGCGGGCCGGGACCGGTCGGTCCCTCCCTCTGAGTCGCCGGGTCAGGACTTAGAAAAGAATTCCACGGAGGAGCCTCCGGCGACCGGGCCCGGGGCGGGACCGTGGCTCCCGTCCCTCAGCCGGGGCTCCACCTACGCCTCGAGCCGGCCCCCTCCCACCTCCGGACAAAGACGCGACCCGCGAAACTCGGAGAGAGAAGTCCGGTCCGACGGCCCGGACCCACCCCGGGCACGCGTCCCGGCCGGGGACGCCCTCCCCGGCCCGCCCTCGAGGGCTCCCGGGGCCGGTCCACGCTCTTCTCCAGGGCGGGACTTGGACAAAAAACTGCCACGGAGGAGGAGGCATCCGAGGACCGGGCCCGGTCCCCACCGCCAGAGCCGGTCGACTCGGAAGACCAGTGGGGAAAAGGCCAGCCCGGCGGCCGAGCCCGTCGCGCCCTCCACGGGCCTCCCCCGCAAGGCCCCGGCCGGTCCCCCACCTCCGGAGCGGGGCGCGGAAAGGGGATCGGCGACGCGGAAGGCCCGACCACCGGGCCGCCCTCAGGACGACGGCCGGGCACGGGACGAGTTCCCTCGCCCGTTCCCCCGCGGTGGCCCCCCACCCCCTCCCGGGGACGGAGGGGCACCGGCGGCTGCTGGTCGACCCGTCCGGGAGGCCCCACACCCCGGCCGGCACCGGGCGGCGCGGCGACAGCCACCTCCCTCAGTAGCCTGCACCTCCAATCTCCGGCGAGCGGGCGTCGCGCTCACGCACCGGCGCCACCGGGCCAGATCCCGCCAGCGACGCCGGCCTCCCGGGACTCTGCCTCGGTCACCGCGGCCGAGTCCCGTCCCTTGGCCCGCGTCGCCGGAGCTCCGGAGGAAAGAGACGATATAAAAGCGGCCGCCAGGTGGCACCCGGCGACCGGCGACCGCCTCAGCGGGACGGAGCCGGAGCGCGGGCCCGCCGGGGAGCACAGCCGGGCCGCCGGGCCGCCAGATCCCGTCCCGGCGCCCCCTCGGACCCAGCCTCCCGGCCCAGCTCGGCCCCGGGGCGTCCGCCCGCGGGCTCCCGGCCGCCAAGGCGCAGCCCCAGCCGCAGGAGGGGGACCCGGAAAAGGTTTCTCGGGCGCTCACCGGGAAGGGGACGGGGAGAGTTCCCCCAGAGAGGCCAGGGGTCGGCCCGGGCCGGGCTGAGCCGGTGCGGCCGGGAGGCCGCCGCTTCCCGGAGCGGCCGGAGCGCCCCCGGGGCTCCCGGGAGGACTTAGAAAATCAGGGCGGGCGGGGACGGTCAAACCGAAACCAGGCACGTCATCCGAGAAGGACCGTGATGACGGGAGGAGGAAAGCTTTCAAGCGCAGAGGGTCTGTCGAAGGCAGGCGGAGAGTCTACCCGCTGAAACGGACGAAGATGGGAAAAAGAGGCTAGCTGAGGTGCCGACATTTAAGGAAATTAAAAAAAAAAAAAAAAGCACGAGGGCGTGGAGAACTGGGGGAAAATCAACACTGAGAAATCTACCCTCTGAAACTGACGAAGATGGGCAACAGGGGCTAGCTCGGGTGGCAATCTTTAAGCAGAACACACACACACACACACACACACACACACACACAAGCGCGTAGAGACCTGGGGAAAAAGCAACGCTGAGAAATCTACCCTCTGAAACTGACGAACATGGGCAACACAGGCTAGCTCAGGTGGCAATCGTTAAGCAAAAAAATAAATAAATAAAATAAAAAACTACAATGGCGAGGAGACCCGGTGAAAAAGCAACCCTGAAAAAAGGTACCCTCTGAAACGGAGGAAGCAGGGCAACAGAGCCTAGCTCAGGTGACAATATTTAAGCCAAAAAGAAAGAAACAAAGAAACAAAGAAACAAAGAAAAGAGCAAGGGAGTGGAGACCTTGGGAAAGAGCGATACTGAAAAATCTAGCCTCTGAAACTGACAAAGATGGGCAACACACGTTAGCTCAAGTGCCAATCTTGCAAAGAAAACACACACACTCACACACACACACACACTGAGGGACGTGGAGACCTGGGGAAAAAGCAACACTGAGAAATCCACCCTCTGAAGCTGACGAAAATGGGCCACAGAGGCTAGCTCAGGCGGCAATCGTTAAGCAAAAGAAACACACAAGGGCGTGGAGACCTGGGGAAAAAGCAACACTGAGAAATCCACCCTCAGAAACTGAGAAAGAAGCGCAACAGAGGCTAGCTCAGGTGGCAATCGTTAAGCAAAAGAAACACACAAGGGCGTGGAGACCCGGGTAAAAAGCAGCACGGAGAAATCCACCCTCTGAAACTGAGGAACATGGGCAACAGACGCTAGCTCAGGTTGGAACCTTTAAGCAGAAAAGAAAGACACCAGGGCGTGGAGAGCTGGCGAAAAAAGCAACACTGAGAAAACTACCCTCTGAAACTGAGAAAGAAGCGCAACAGAGGCTAGCTCAGGTGGCAATCTTTAAGCAAAAGAAACACACAAGGGCGTGGAGACCTGGGGAAAAAGCAACACTGAGAAATCTACCCTCTGAAACTGATGAACATGGGCAACAGAGGCTAGCTCAGGTGGCAATCGTTAAGCAAAAGGAAAACACAAGGGCGTGGAGACCTGGGGAAAAAGCAACACTGAGAAATCCACCCTCTGAAGCTGACGAAAATGGGCAACAGAGGCTACCTCAGGTGGCAATCATTAAGCAAAATAATAAAATAAAATAAAAAACTACAATGGCGAGGAGACCCGGTGAAAAAGCAACCCTGAAAAAAGGTACCCGCTGAAACGGAGGAAGCAGGGCAACAGAGCCTAGCTCAGGTGACAATATTTAAGCCAAAAAGAAAGAAAGAAAGAAAGAAAGAAAGAAAGAAAGAAAGAAAGAAAAGAGCAAGGGAGTGGAGACCTTGGGAAAGAGCAATACTGAAAAATCTAGCCTCTGACTGACAAAGACTGGCAACACACGTTAGCTCAAGTGCCAATCTTGCAAAGAAAACACACACACTCACACACACACACACTGAGGGACGTGGAGATCTGGGGAAAAAGCAACACTGAGAAATCCACCCTCTGAAGCTGACGAAAATGGGCCACAGAGGCTAGCTCAGGTGGCAATCGTTAAGCAAAAGAAACACACAAGGGCGTGGAGACCCGGGTAAAAAGCAGCACGGAGAAATCCACCCTCTGAAACTGAGGAACATGGGCAACAGACCCTAGCTCAGGTTGCAACCTTTAAGCAGAAAAGAAAGACACAAGGGCGTGGAGACCCGGGTAAAAAGCAGCACGGAGAAATCCACCCTCTGAAACTGACGAACATGGGCAACAGAGGCTAGCTCAGGTGGCAATCGTTAAGCAAAAGAAACACACAGGGGCGTGGAGACCTGGGCAAAAAGCAGCACTGAGAAATCTACCCTCTGAAACTGACGAAGATGGGCCACAGAGGCTAGCTCAGGTGGCAATCGTTAAGCAAAAGAAACACACAAGGGCGTGGAGACCTGGGGAAAAAGCAACACTGAGAAATCCACCCTCTCAAACTGACGAACATGGGCAACACGGGCTAGCTCAGGTGGCAATTTTTAAGGAAAAATAAAAGGAAGTGCGTGGAGACCTGGGGAAAAAGCAACACGGAGAAATCCACCCTCAGAAACTGAGAAAGAAGCGCAACAAAGGCTAGCTCAGGTGGCAATCGTTAAGCAAAAGAAACACACAAGGGCGTGGAGACCTGGGGAAAAAGCAGCACTGAGAAATGTACCCTCTGAAACTGACGACGATGGGCAACAGAGGCTAGCTCAGGTGGCAATCTTTAAGCAAAAGGGAAACACAAGGGCGTGGAGACCTGGGGAAAAAGCAACACTGAGAATTCTACCCTCTGAAACTGCCGAAGATGGGCAACAGATGCTAGCTTTGGTTCAATATTTGAGCAAAAAAAAAAAAAAAAAAACACACACACACACACACACACAAGGGCGTGCAGAACTTGGGAAAGAGCAAGACTGAGAAATCTACCCTCTGAAACTGACAAAGATGGGCAACAGAGACTAGCTCAGGTGGCAATCGTTAAGCAAAAGAAACACACAAGGGCGTGGAGACCTGGGGAAAAAGCAGCACGGAGAAATCCACACTCTGAAACTGA
>NW_027222140.1:0-7500 GCF_041296265.1 Equus caballus
AACAGTTTTCCTTTTTTTTTTTTTCTTTAACATCTCCTTTTCCCGTTCTTCTTTTTTGAAGGGAAATACGTGCACCGCTGGGGGGGGGGGGGGGGGGAAGAATTTTCTAAATGACCAAAGAAGATCTACGACTGTTGTTATTTTGGTTTCACGGAGCAGTTCACGTCCACATTTACCCCATTTTAAACACCCACACACACTCACAGCACGGCGCTGTGAGGATGTCCCGGGGAACTCGATTTGTGGAGGGAATGGCTGTGAGGTCTCTGCCCCCAACCCCGCACCATTTGGGTGCTTCTGCTTGTTGATGAGGACGGGAAGCCCTGCTGAAATCCATATTCTTATCACCACACGTGAATCTGCACCCATGCTCCCCCCGTGTGTCATCTTTGGGCTTTGCTGTGGCCCCGTGCGGAGGGAGACCCGTTTTGTCTTGTAAACTTTTCAGCGGCCAAGCGGCTCGGTCCTTTCCTCTACGACTTGTGGGCTCTGTCTGTCCTCTGCCTTAGAAAGACCCTCTGGGCCGGAAGTGACAGGCTGCACACAATTCCTGACAGACTGCGGACAATTCCTCCGTCGTCACGGTCCTTCTCTGATGACGTGCATGGTTTCGGTTTGACAGCGACCCCCACCCCCCACCCCGCCCTGATTTTCTAAGTCCTCCCGGGACCCGGAAGTGCTCGGGCCGCTCAGGGAATCGGGGGCCGGCAGCCCCGGCCTGCCCCGTGGCATCTCCGGGGACTTTTCCACCCTCTGTCCGCGTCAGCCAGCCGGCAGCCCCGGCCCGGCCCAGGAGTCACGTGGGGAGTCTGTCCCCTTCCTGGCAAGCCCACCCACCCCACCCCCCTCCCCGCCGATTTTCCAAGACCTCCTTCTGCGCCCAGGGTTGCCCTGTGCTGCCTGGGAGCTCCGAGGTGGACATCCTGGGGCCTCGCGTGGTGACCTCCCGGCCGCCCCAAGCGGGCCCAGAGAGAAAGAGAGAGAAGAGACAGAGTCAGAGACAGAGAGACAGAGAGACAGAGACAGAGGTAGACAGAGAGAGACCTGACCCGGCGGTGGGCTCAGGCTGTGCACTCTCGCTGGCCGGTGACCCGGTTCCCTCCCGCTGACCCCTCCGCGCCGGTTGTTGGGCGCCATCTGGCGGCCGCTTTTACAGAGTGGCCCTCCTCCGGAGCCCCGGCGACATGAGCAAGGGATGGGACTTGCAGGACATCTGTGTGGTTTCCAGTGTGGGTCTGTGTGGAACAGAGCTGCTAAGAACATTCATGCCCCGGATTCTGTGTGAATGAACAGGAACGTGGCCGCAGCCCCCACCCCGCCCCCCGCCCCAGCCCCCGGGAGTGGCGGGAGTGGTGCCCTCCAGACCACCCTCGGGTTGGATGCCTCCCTCCCTGGAAGGACTCACGGGACTCCACAAAAGCTGACTTCCTGGAGGTCCAGCGGAGACCCCCAAGGCCCAAGGCCCCCCCCCACCACCACCACAGATCACTGTGGAAGCCTTAACGACCCAAGGCTCCAGCTACATACAGACGCTCTTAGGAGGCAAGATACACCAAGGGCTTATGTAGGTTGCCACTTTCGGTGGTTGTTTCCGCGGCGTGTGAGTTTTGGAACCCGCCACGCCATTTTTCACAGAGGCCATACCGTTTCCCTTCACCACCAGTGAGGCGTGAGTGACTGACTTGGCTTCTCCGCGACCTCACTAGCAGTTTGATCCTGTTCCTGTATTTGGAAGAAGCCAGTCTCACCCGTGTGTCCCCACAATGTCTCCCTCTAATTTTCTCACTTGCTTTTCCAGGGAACAGCTCACATCTTTGCATGCGCTTATTGGTCATCCATGCGTACCTCCTCCTCCCCAGGTGAAAGTGCCTGCTCTGTCTATTGGCCTTCCATTGTATTTGTATTTTTCAGTGTTGATTTCCCCCGGGTCTCCACTCCATTGTGGGGGTTTTTTGTTGTTGTTGTTTTTTTTTTTTCTGCTTAAAGATTGCCACCTGAGCTAAGCCTCTGTTTCCCATCTTTGTCAGTTTCAGAGGGTAGATTTCTCAGTCTTGCTCTTTCCCAAGTTCTGCACGCCCTTGTGTGTGTGTGTGTTTTTTTTTTTTTTTTTTTGCTCAAATATTGAACCTAAGCTAGCATCTGTTGCCCATCTTCGTCAGTTTGAGAGGGTAGGTTTCTCAGTGTTGCTTTTTCCCCAGGTCTCCAAGTCCCTCAGTGTGTGTGTGTGTGAGTGTGTGTGTTTTCTTTGCAAGATTGGCACTTGAGCTAACGTGTGTTGCCAATCTTTGTCAGTTTCAGAGGCTAGATTTTTCAGTATCGCTCTTTCCCAAGGTCTCCACTCCCTTGCTCTTTTCTTTTCTTTTTTTTTTTTTTTTTTGGCTTAAAGATTGTCACCTGAGCTAGGCTCTGTTGCCCTGCTTCCTCCGTTTCAGCGGGTACCTTTTTTCAGGGTTGCTTTTTCACCGGGTCTCCTCGCCATTGTATTTTTATATTTTTTATTTTTTTTGCTTAATGATTGCCACCTGAGCTAGCCTCTGTTGCCCATCTTCTTCAGTTTCAGATGGTAGATTTCTCAGTGTTGCTTTTTCCCCAGGTCTCCACGCCCTTGTGTGTTTCTTTTGCTTAACGATTGCCACCTGAGCTAGCCTCTGTGGCCCATCTTTGTCAGTTTCAGAGGGTAGATTTCTCAGTCTTGCTCTTTCCCAAGTTCTGCACGCCCTTGTGTGTGGGTTTTTTTTTTTTTTTTTTTTGCTCAAATATTGAACCTAAGCTAGCATCTGTTGCCCTTCTTCGTCAGTTTCAGAGGGTGGATTTCTCCGTGTTGCTTTTTCCCCAGGTCTCCACGCCCTTGTGTGTTTCTTTTGCTTAACGATTGCCACCTGAGCTAGCCTCTGTGGCCCATTTTCGTCAGCTTCAGAGGGTGGATTTCTCAGTGTTGCTTTTTCCCCAGGTCTCCAAGTCCCTCAGTGTGTGTGTGTGTGAGTGTGTGTGTTTTCTTTGCAAGATTGGCACTTGAGCTAACGTGTGTTGCCAGTCTTTGTCAGTCAGAGGCTAGATTTTTCAGTATCGCTCTTTCCCAAGGTCTCCACTCCCTTGCTCTTTTCTTTCTTTCTTCCTTTCTTTCTTTCTTTCTTTCTTTTTGGCTTAAATATTGTCACCTGAGCTAGGCTCTGTTGCCCTGCTTCCTCCGTTTCAGCGGGTACCTTTTTTCAGGGTTGCTTTTTCACCGGGTCTCCTCGCCATTGTAGTTTTTTATTTTATTTTATTATTTTGCTTAATGATTGCCACCTGAGGTAGCCTCTGTTGCCCATTTTCGTCAGCTTCAGAGGGTGGATTTCTCAGTGTTGCTTTTTCCCCAGGTCTCCACGCCCTTGTGTGTTTCTTTTGCTTAAAGATTGCCACCTGAGCTAGCCTCTGTTGCGCTTCTTTCTCAGTTTCAGAGGGTAGATTTCTCAGTGTTGCTTTTTCGCCAGCTCTCCACGCCCTGGTGTCTTTCTTTTCTGCTTAAAGGTTCCAACCTGAGCTAGCGTCTGTTGCCCATGTTCCTCAGTTTCAGAGGGTGGATTTCTCCGTGCTGCTTTTTACCCGGGTCTCCACGCCCTTGTGTGTTTCTTTTGCTTAACGATTGCCACCTGAGCTAGCCTCTGTTGCGCTTCTTTCTCAGTTTCTGAGGGTGGATTTCTCAGTGTTGCTTTTTCCCCAGGTCTCCACGCCCTTGTGTGTTTCTTTTGCTTAACGATTGCCGCCTGAGCTAGCCTCTGTGGCCCATTTTCGTCAGCTTCAGAGGGTGGATTTCTCAGTGTTGCTTTTTCCCCAGGTCTCCACGTCCCTCAGTGTGTGTGTGTGTGTGTGAGTGTGTGTGTTTTCTTTGCAAGATTGGCACTTGAGCTAACGTGTGTTGCCCATCTTTGTCAGTTTCAGAGGCTAGATTTTTCAGTATCGCTCTTTCCCAAGGTCTCCACTCCCTTGCTCTTTTCTTTGTTTCTTTGTTTCTTTCTTTCTTTCTTTTTGGCTTAAATATTGTCACCTGAGCTAGGCTCTGTTGCCCTGCTTCCTCCGTTTCAGAGGGTACCTTTTTTCAGGGTTGCTTTTTCACCGGGTCTCCTCGCCATTGTAGTTTTTTATTTTATTTATTTATTTTTTTGCTTAACGATTGCCACCTGAGCTAGCCTGTGTTGCCCATGTTCGTCAGTTTCAGAGGGTAGATTTCTCAGCGTTGCTTTTTCCCCAGGTCTCTACGCGCTTGTGTGTGTGTGTGTGTGTGTGTGTGTGTTCTGCTTAAAGATTGCCACCCGAGCTAGCCCCTGTTGCCCATCTTCGTCAGTTTCAGAGGGTAGATTTCTCAGTGTTGATTTTCCCCCAGTTCTCCACGCCCTCGTGCTTTTTTTTTTTTTTTAATTTCCTTAAATGTCGGCACCTCAGCTAGCCTCTTTTTCCCATCTTCGTCCGTTTCAGCGGGTAGACTCTCCGCCTGCCTTCGACAGACCCTCTGCGCTTGAAAGCTTTCCTCCTCCCGTCATCACGGTCCTTCTCGGATGACGTGCCTGGTTTCGGTTTGACCGTCCCCGCCCGCCCTGATTTTCTAAGTCCTCCCGGGAGCCCCGGGGGCGCTCCGGCCGCTCCGGGAAGCGGCGGCCTCCCGGCCGCACCGGCTCAGCCCGGCCCGGGCCGACCCCTGGCCTCTCTGGGGGAACTCTCCCCGTCCCCTTCCCGGTGAGCGCCCGAGAAACCTTTTCCGGGTCCCCCTCCTGCGGCTGGGGCTGCGCCTTGGCGGCCGCGAGCCCGCGGGCGGACGCCCCGGGGCCGAGCTGGGCCGGGAGGCTGGGTCCGAGGGGGCGCCGGGACGGGATCTGGCGGCCCGGCGGCCCGGCTGTGCTCCCCGGCGGGCCCGCGCTCCGGCTCCGTCCCGCTGAGGCGGTCGCCGGTCGCCGGGTGCCACCTGGCGGCCGCTTTTATATCGTCTCTTTCCTCCGGAGCTCCGGCGACGCGGGCCAAGGGACGGGACTCGGCCGCGGTGACCGAGGCAGAGTCCCGGGAGGCCGGCGTCGCTGGCGGGATCTGGCCCGGTGGCGCCGGGGCGTGAGCGCGACGCCCGCTCGCCGGAGATTGGAGGTGCAGGCTACTGAGGGAGGTGGCTGTCGCCGCGCCGCCCGGTGCCGGCCGGGGTGTGGGGCCTCCCGGACGGGTCGACCAGCAGCCGCCGGTGCCCCTCCGTCCCCGGGAGGGGGTGGGGGGCCGCCGCGGGGGAACGGGCGAGGGAACTCGTCCCGTGCCCGGCCGTCGTCCTGAGGGCGGCCCGGTGGTCGGGCCTTCCGCGTCGCCGATCCCCTTTCCGCGCCCCGCTCCGGAGGTGGGGGACCGGCCGGGGCCTTGCGGGGGAGGCCCGTGGAGGGCGCGACGGGCTCGGCCGCCGGGCTGGCCTTTTCCCCACTGGTCTTCCGAGTCGACCGGCTCTGGCGGTGGGGACCGGGCCCGGTCCTCGGATGCCTCCTCCTCCGTGGCAGTTTTTTGTCCAAGTCCCGCCCTGGAGAAGAGCGTGGACCGGCCCCGGGAGCCCTCGAGGGCGGGCCGGGGAGGGCGTCCCCGGCCGGGACGCGTGCCCGGGGTGGGTCCGGGCCGTCGGACCGGACTTCTCTCTCCGAGTTTCGCGGGTCGCGTCTTTGTCCGGAGGTGGGAGGGGGCCGGCTCGAGGCGTAGGTGGAGCCCCGGCTGAGGGACGGGAGCCACGGTCCCGCCCCGGGCCCGGTCGCCGGAGGCTCCTCCGTGGAATTCTTTTCTAAGTCCTGACCCGGCGACTCAGAGGGAGGGACCGACCGGTCCCGGCCCGCGCGGGCGGCCCGGGGAGGCTGTCCCCGGCTCCCCCTGCCGCCACGCTTCTGGGGTCGACCAGATGGCCCCGGGAGCTCCGGGCCTGGTGGCGATGGGGTCGTGCTTGGGGTCTGGTGGCCGTGGCCGTGATCCAGGGGTTCCCCTCGTGATCCGTGGGTGGGCCCCGTCTCCGGGCGCGGCGATTCTTGCCCCTGAATGGGTGGTTTTGTGCCGCCAGATAAGTGCTGACACGCTCTGCTCGGGTGACAGTCGCCCGAGAGCTTCCGGGTGCCTGGATGCGTGTGCGGGGAGGTCTCCGGGCTCTGGCCGAGAATCGGACGCCCGTTTCCACCCCCGCCGCTTGAGCCGCCCGCTGGGGCCTGCGCGCCGGCTCTTGTGCGTTCCAGGCGTCCCCGCGACCGTGGTGCCACCTCCGGTCTCTGGTACCCGAGGGCGGCGGGGTTAGGGGCGCGGGGTCCTCTACCACGTGCACTCCCTGCCGCCGGCACCCGGGTGCGGTCGCGACTTACCCCGTCCCGCCGGCTCCGTGCCAGTGCGTGTCAGGCGTTCTCGTCCTGGGGTCGTCGCCCGCGCTTGCTAGAGGAGGAGGGGGGCCGGTGAGGCTGAAGCAGGCTCCTCCGCTGGCTGTCCTCGCCGGCCTTCCCTTGCTCGGGGATCCCTCGCGTTATGCTGCTGATCGATGTGGTGATGCTGTGCTCTCCCGGGCCGGGCCTAAGCCGTGCCAGACGAGGGACGGACGTTCATGGCGAACGGGACCGCTCTTCTCGCTCTGCCCGCGGGCCCCCTCGCCCGTTCTCCCCCGCTGCGAGTGGCGTGTGGGAGGTGGCAGGGGTGCGGAATCCGGCCCGACCTCGCTCCCCCGCCCCGTGCCTTGTGGCGTGGGCGGTGTCGGGGTCTCCGTGACGCGGCGGATGCTCCGCCTGTGCCTCTTGGCTGTGTCTCGCGGGCGGCCCTCCCCACGGTGGGGCGGGCCGTGTTGCCGCCGCGCCGCGCGCCTTCTTGGACGCGTGAGCGCGCTCCCCCGGCCGTTGGCGGTGCCCCTGGAGTGTTCCAGGTCGTCCCTCAGGCGCCCGAGGCCGAGTGGCGGTGTCGTTCCCTGTTCCCGTCGCCCTCCTCAGGTGACCGCTGCGCTGGTGTGTCTGAGAAGCGGGGGGTCGAGTCGGTAAGGGAGGCGTGCCCGTCCCCCTCGCGGGGGACGGGTGCCTCGTCGCCCCCACCCCACGGCGTGCCGTGTGGGGGCGGGCAGGCTCGGGCGCGTGCCCGCGTGTTCCCCTTGCTGGGGTTTCCACGCGGGTGTGGGAGTGATTGTGGCGGGCCGAGCCAGCGGCGTGATGCTGGCTCTTTGGTTGGGAGGTGCTGTTTGATCGGCACCTCCGTCCCAGTCTCTGCCTCCCTTGGTCTCGGCCTGAGGGGAGGCACTGACTTGGGAGCCGCACAGGGGCCTTTTAGATCCCTAGCTAAGCCCAGTGTGGCCGGAGATGGCGAGCCCGGGGCAGCGCGGGCTCGCGGCCCTGACCACGGACGCTCCGACTTGCTCTAGGCCTTACCTCTACCGCAGATCCCTCCTGCGTTGTGTGGCCATGGTGTCTGTAAGCGCCTTGGTGGGCCCGATGGCGGACGATGGGCGGGGGCGACACGCCCTCGGTGAGAAAGCCTTCTCTAGCGATCCGA
>NW_027222140.1:20000-25246 GCF_041296265.1 Equus caballus
CCTGGAGGCTGCGGACGAGCGGCCGCGAGGCCCCCGGGGCCGCCGCCCTGCCGGGTCGACCAGCGGCCCGGCCCGGACTCGGCCCCCGGGTCCCGTGGCGCGCGGGTCGACCAGATGTCCGCGCCGAGCGCCGAGCGGCGCGGGACCGCGGGGCGCTCGGCCTTCTCGGAGGCTCGAGGGCTCCGGCGACCCGGCGGACGAGCAGCGGCGAGGCCGCCGGGGCCGCCGCCCTGCCGGGTCGACCGGCGACCCGGCCCCCGGGTCTGGTGGCACGCGGGTCGACCAGATGTCCGCGCCGAGCGCCGCGGGGTCGCGGGGCCACGGGGCGCTCGGGCTTCTCGGAGCCCCGAGGGCTCCCTGGAGCCTGCGGACGAGCAGCGGCGAGGCCCCCGGGGCCGCCGCCCTGCCGGGTCGACCAGCGGCCCGGCCCGGAATCGGCCCCCGGGTCCCGTGGCGCGCGGGCCGACCAGATGTCCGCGCCGAGCGCGCGTGACTGCGGGTCGCTCGGGCTTCTCGCAGTCCCGAGGGTTCCGCGGGCACGTAGCTGCGAGACCCGGGCGGCTGCCCTCCGCCCGGCTCACGGGGGCGGTCGTGTCCATCAGCTGGTCGTGCGGAAATCCCGTGGTTGGCCTCCCTCCCTCCCTCCCTCCCTCCCTCCCTCCCTCGTCCAGCCGCACGTTTGCGGGGTTCGTGTGCGACTGGGATGAAATAGACCTTCCTTCCAAAGGACAATCGGAGATCATCCATCATACCTCTCGAGTCCCCAAAAGCCAAGAAACACGCCAACCAAAACGCTTTTATATGCCAACGGTTTCCCGTTTTCATTCCTATCGTTTAGGGAGGTTTGGTGGCAGCAGCGGCCGAAAGCAAAAGGAAACCCGAGAAGCGGCTCCATCCACCAGGGCTGTGTCTCATCCGTGCCGACGCAGGAGGGACGGGCTTCGTTCGTTCGTTCGCTGCGGCCCAAATTCCCGGGCCGCCCGAGGACCGCTCGCACCGGCCCGAGGGAGGGAGCCCCGGCAGGCAGGACGCCTCCGGTGAAATGGCCAAGTCGACCGCGCGACCCACAACCCGCCCGACTGGGGGCGAGAAGGCGCATGGAGGAGGACTCCGTCCCCTAGTCGGCAGACGGCCCTGGGACAGGGACGTTCGCCAAAACCTCCCCAAGGCCGCTTTCCGTGACCGAGTCGGCCTCCCCGCCTGTACTCGTCCCGCCCGAGAAACGAGACGCGGGGTGGATCGGGACCAGGCGACGCACCAGGCCGGCCGGCGCTGCATCCTCCCTCCCCCGACCTGACCTGACCTGACGAACGCCTCCCCATCGCCCGCCCCCGCGAGGCTGATCCGTCCGGCCGGTGAGGAGGCCGCTTGTCGGGCGCCACCGGCTGCCCGGCATCCTCTTATATAGTGTTCGAGGAGGTCGACCAGGTGGCCCGGCCGGGATGGGGGGGGGGGGGGGGGTGCGGGGGGTGGTGTCCCGGGCGGCGGGGGGCGGGGGGTAGGAGTGGAGAGGAAAGGTGGCGGGGCGAATGCCGGGGGGGGGGGGGGGGGGGGGGCGGGGGTCGGCGCGGGGCGGGGCGGGGCGGGAGTTGGGGATGGGGGAGGGGCGGGAGGCCGTCTGGACATGGAGGGTCGGAAGAGCGGTGGTGACAATGATTTTCATTATCATTTAGAAAGAAGAACGTGGACTTCTTTAGAGGAGTCCTTTGAATAGCTTCTCATTTAGTTAACATACATCCAAATGGAGGTCGGGAAACTTGGGTCCTGTTAACATATGGATGGAAGTGGAAAGAACTATCGCGATGACCGTCCTTGTGTTTCTTTTATTTTTTCTTTCTTCCTTCTCCCCAAAGCCGCCCCCCCCACCCCCGCCCCGCCCCGCCCCGCCCCGTCCCGTCCCGTCCCGTCCATCCATAGTTGTAGGTTCCAGTGGTAGTCTTTCGGGTTTCTGCTATGTGGGCTTGAAGGGCGATGCTGGGTCTGGGGCTGCGCCCAGGATCCGAACCGGTGAAAACCTGGGCCGTCGAAGCCGGGGGTCGGGGTGGGGGCGCGTACTTGACCGCTCGTCCACGGGCTCGGCCCCCGGCCCTTGTTTTCTAGGGAGAGAGACAGAGAGACCCGATCCATTTTCTCTTGGCCTCTAAAGCGTGTGTGTGGTCGAAAGGCGACGGAGAGAGGGGTTCTGGTCCAGAAAGCCCCGACCGCGCCGCCGCGGGGATCGGTCCGGTCCCGCCCGAACCGTCCGAGTCGGAAAGGAACGGACAGCTTTCCTCCTTTGGGCCCCTGACTTGGACCAACAGGGGAAGAGAAACAGGCCTCTCTCCCTCACACCCTGGCCCCTTCCCCCAGGACGCCCTCCTTCTAGTCAGCCCGCCTCTGGCTTTTCCACACGCCGACGACCGCTCGTCGGCATGGACCCACCTTCCTTGGGGGACACCACCACACGACTCTCCCACTCGTCTGCCTGCCTTTCGTTGGCGTCGCTGCCAAAGGCGAGGGGTAGGGTGGCGGTGGCAGGGACGGCAGGGGCCCCAGCGGCTCTCTGGAGGGTGAGGAAGTCTTGCTGGTTCTCCTAGGTCGGTGATCTTTCTCGATCTCCACACACATTCTTCGTTTGGGGAGCCAAGAGACGCCCTCTGAGGAATCCCTATGGCCAGGGTCGATCACTTACTCGCTCACTGCCTCGGCCTCGGCCTTGGCCTCTGTCCACCTTGTCTCTCTCCCTCCCTCCCTCCCTCGTCGGTCTCTGTGTGTGGACGTCTAGGTGGAGGCGAGGCAGGGAGGCCATCCACCCACCCACCCACCACGTGGTTTACCACACGCTCTACACGGAGGTAGAATTCCCATCCCACCGAATCCATCCTTTCCACGGGGCACAACCCTGGGGCCTTCGGAGTCACCCACCCCATGGTGGCGCATCCGTCACGGCTATCTATTTCCAGAGGTTTCCGTTTCCACCCCCACCCTCCGAAATAAAAAACGGCCCCACTCCCGGATCTGCCTCACCACGACCACCACCACCGCCGCCATCTGCTGTCGCCCTCTAGGGTTGGACCGTTCTAGCTCTCTCCTCTGTGTGGAATCGCAACGTAGGTCGCCTTGGATGTCTGGCACCTCTCACTTAGCAGAAGGTTTTGGAGGCTCAGGCTGGCCACGCTTTGGCCCGGGTCAGTGTTCCGTTCCTCCGGACGGCTTCCTCGTTTTCCACGAGAAGGAGCCGTGAAGACGGAAAGGAAGGGCGGATGGATGGCTTCTCCCGTGCTACCGAGTCCCTCTCCCCCTTTTCCCCAAAGCGTGAGGGGCGGTCGACAGGATCTTCTCTGATGACAAAAGTCAGAGGCACCCCGGGTCAGACACCGTGCGAGGCGTTGGTGTGTTCTCGAGACGAGAACACGTCCCCGTCAGCGTTTTCCTGTCGTTCTCGTTCCGAAAGGATTCACGCGCCACCCCGTCTCCCTCAAGGTCTTAAGGGCTGTCGTGCTCCGCAGCCGTCACGTGTCGTGGATCCTGGGCACCACCACGCCACCCCCCCCCCCCCCCCCCCGCCATAGCTGTCGATCGCTACGTGGCACGCCTACGTTTGCCCAAAAGAGCAGTCCGATGGACAGCGTGGGTGCTTTTCCCAGCAGGCAGGCAGGTGAGAGTCACCCCTCTAGAAGGTTTCCAAGCCCCGTTCCATTCTCAGAGGCAGCTCCTTTGGCCATCAAGGAGGCAGGCGATGGGGTGGGGGTGGGGATGGGGATGGGCCGGGGCCTCTGTCCCTCTGTCGCGGTAGAAATGATTGGGAAAGGAGGGACGATGGGCGTAGGTCAACCATCCTGGGCGGTGGTGCTTTGGGAGCTTTTTCTAGAAGAAGGAGCGAACGGCCTTCCCTGGGAAGGGAGGAAACCAGAGGAGGTCCCCCTCAGACCGACCTGACACGAGAAGGACACTCTCTCTCTCTCTCCCTTTTCTTCCTGACTTGAAATCAGGAGACAAACTCCCCTGCCAAAGGGGCCCTCCCGAAACGGGGAGTGAGGAAGACCTCCTTCTCTTCACGGCTGAAGTTCTCCTGCCTTTCCTGGACGGGAAGGATAGCACCTACGCCCGCTGCCGTCGGCGACTTTTAGTCCACCTGGAGAGGAAGAAATTCTTTCCCGTGGCCGAACCCTGGCGGTTCGTTCGTGCTGCAGAGGACGTGGCCCTCTCTGACACACCCAGGAACCTCCTCGCTCCGGGTCGCTCCGGGTCGAGGAGAGGGAGTTCTGTTCTGTGGTTTAGAATGGTGCTTAAAAAGGGACATCGCTTACAAAGGGTCCTCGTCCCCCTTCCTAAACGGACGGCTCGGCTCGGAGGCGTGAGATACGTTTCGCATCCTCCTCGTCGTCTTCACTCAAAGTTTTATTGGAGTTTTGAAGATTTTATTTTTGTCTTTCCTTTTTCTCCCCAAAGCCCCCCGGTACATAGTTGTGTGTTCTTCGTTGTGGGTCTTCTAGCGGTGGCATGTGGGACGCCGCCTCAGCGTGGTTGATGAGCAGTGCCGTGTCCGCGCCCCGGGATCCGAACCGACGAAACACTGGGCCGCCTGCAGCGGAGCGCGCGAACTTAACCACTCGGCCACGGGGCCAGCCCCTTACTGGATTTTTAAAACAACTCCGGGGGCCGGCCCGGTGGCGCAGCGGTGAAGTTCGCACGTTCCGCTCCGCCGGCCCCGGGGTTCGCCGGTCCGGATCCCGGGCGCAGGACCCAGCACCGCTTGGCGAGACACTCTATGGCAGGCATCCCACCTGGAAAGTAGAGGGGGATGGGCACGGATGTCAGCTCAGGGCCAGTCTTCCTCGGCCGACAGAGGAGGATTGGCGGCAGATGTTCGCTCAGGGCTCATCTTCCTCAAAAATAAAATAATAAATCGATTCGATAAAATATCAAATAACACAACCGCGGATCACGACTTAGAGTCACCATTGGCCCGATGATGCCACTCCCCACCCCCCCCACACCCCTACCCCCCACCATTTGGAGGTGCCGTCAGTGGGATTCGTTCCTGTTTGTCCATCTTCTTCCTCTTTTTTTTTTTTTTTTTTTAAAGACCGGCACCACGAGCTCATTGCCAATCTTATCTTTTCTTTTTATTCCTCCTCCTTCTTCTTCTTCTCCCCAGAGCACCCCAGTACCTAGTTGTATATTCTCTTTGAGGGTCCCTCTGGTTCTGCCGTGTGGGACGCCACCTCAGCGTGGCTTGATGAGCGGTACCGTGTCCGAGCCAG
>NW_027222141.1:0-2500 GCF_041296265.1 Equus caballus
GTCTCTTGGCTCCCCAAACGAAGAATGTGTGTGGAGATCGAGAAAGATCACCGACCTAGGAGAACCAGCAAGACTTCCTCACCCTCCAGAGAGCCGCTGGGCCCCTGCCGTCCCTGCCACCGCCACCCCTACCCCTCGCCTTTGCAGCGACGCCAACGAAAGGCAGGCAGACGAGTGGGAGAGTCGTGTGGTGGTGTCCCCCAAGGAAGGTGGGTCCATGCCGACGAAGCGGTCGTCGGCGTGTGGAAAAGCCAGAGGCGGGCTGACTAGAAGGAGGGCGTCCTGGGGGAAGGGGCCAGGGTGGTGAGGGAGAGAGGCCTGTTTCTCTTCCCCTGTTGGTCCCAAGTCAGGGGCCCAAAGGAGGAAAGCTGTCCGTTCCTTTCCGACTCGGACGGTTCGGGCGGGAACCGACCGATCCCCGCGGCGGCGCGGTCGGGGCTTTCTGGACCAGAACCCCTCTCTCCGTCGCCTTTCGACCACACACACGCTTTAGAGGCCAAGAGAAAATGGATCGGGTCTCTCTGTCTCTCTCCCTAGAAAACAAGGGCCGGGGGCCGAGCCCGTGGACGAGCGGTCAAGTACGCGCCCCCCACCCCGACCCCCGGCTTCGACGGCCCAGGTTTTCACCGGTTCGGATCCTGGGCGCAGCCCCAGACCCAGCATCGCCCTTCAAGCCCACATAGCAGAAACCCGAAAGACCTACCACTGGAACCTACAACTATGGATGGACGGGACGGGACGGGACGGGGCGGGGCGGGGCGGGGCGGGGGTGGGGGGGGGGCGGCTTTGGGGAGAAGGAAAGAAAGAAAAATAAAAGAAACACAAGGACGGTCATCGCGATAGTTCTTTCCACTTCCATCCATATGTTAACAGGACCCAAGTTTCCCGACCTCCATTTGGATGTATGTTAACTAAATGGAGAAGCTATTCAAAGGACTCCTCTAAAGAAGTCCACGTTCTTCTTTCTAAATGATAATTGAAAATCATTGTCACCACCGCTCTTCCGACCCTCCATGTCCAGACGGCCTCCCGCCCCTCCCCCATCCCCAACTCCCGCCCCGCCCCGCCCCGCGCCGACCCCCGCCCCCACCCCCCCCCCCCGGCATTCGCCCCCGCCCACCTTTCCCTCTCCACTCCTACCCCCCCGCCCCCCGCCGCCCGGGACACCACCCCCCCCCGCCCCCCCCCCCCCCCCATCCCGGCCGGGCCACCTGGTCGACCTCCTCGAACACTATATAAGAGGATGCCGGGCAGCCGGTGGCGCCCGACAAGCGGCCTCCTCACCGGCCGGACGGATCAGCCTCGCGGGGGCGGGCGATGGGGAGGCGTTCGTCCAGGTCAGGTCAGGTCGGGGGAGGGAGGATGCAGCGCCGGCCGGCCTGGTGCGTCGCCTGGTCCCGATCCACCCCGCGTCTCGTTTCTCGGGCCGGGACGAGTACAGGCGGGGAGGCCGACTCGGTCACGGAAAGCGGCCTTGGGAGGTTTTGGCGAACGTCCCTGTCCCAGGGCCGTCTGCCGACTAGGGACGGAGTCCTCCTCCATGCGCCTTCTCGCCCCCAGTCGGGCGGGTTGTGGGTCGCGCGGTCGACTTGGCCATTTCACCGGAGGCGTCCTGCCTGCCGGGGCTCCCTCCCTCGGGCCGGTGCGAGCGGTCCTCGGGCGGCCCGGGAATTTGGGCCGCAGCGAACGAACGAACGAAGCCCGTCCCTCCTGCGTCGGCACGGATGAGACACAGCCCTGGTGGATGGAGCCGCTTTCCTCGGGTTTCCTTTTGCTTTCGGCCGCTGCTGCCACCAAACCTCCCTAAACGATAGGAATGAAAACGGGAACCGTTGGCATAATAAAAGCGTTTTGGTTGGCGTGTTTCTTGGCTTTTGGGGACTCGAGAGGTATGATGGATGATCTCCGATTGTCCTTTGGAAGGAAGGTCTATTTCATCCCCAGTCGCACGAACCCCGCAAACGTGCGGCTGGACGAGGGAGGGAGGGAGGGAGGGAGGGAGGGAGGCCAACCACGGGATTTCCGCACGACCAGCTGATGGACACGACCGCCCCCGTGAGCCGGGCGGAGGGCAGCCGCCCGGGTCTCGCAGCTACGTGCCCGCGGAACCCTCGGGACTGCGAGAAGCCCGAGCGACCCCGCAGTCACGCGGCGCTCGGCTGCGGGACATCTGGTCGGCCCGCGCGCCACGGGACCCGGGGGCCGATTCCGGGCCGGGCCGCTGGTCGACCCGGCAGGGCGGCGGCCCCGGGGGCCTCGCCGCTGCTCGTCCGCAGGCTCCAGGGAGCCCTCGGGGCTCCGAGAAGCCCGAGCGCCCCGTGGCCCCGCGACCCCGCGGCGCTCGGCGCGGACATCTGGTCGACCCGCGTGCCACCAGACCCGGGGGCCGGGTCGCCGGTCGACCCGGCAGGGCGGCGGCCCCGGCGGCCTCGCCGCTGCTCGTCCGCCGGGTCGCCGGAGCCCTCGAGCCTCCGAGAAGGCCCGAGCGCCCCGCGGTCCC
>NW_027222141.1:15000-29814 GCF_041296265.1 Equus caballus
GGCGTGACCCTCCCCCGACTCGGAGGGGGGAGGCGCCGGCCGCGGTAGGCAAAGAGCGGCTCTGCCCACGCGCCACGGTGGTGGCGTCCGTGGCTACTACGCGCAGAGGAGGGGCGGCGGCTGGGGGGTCCGGTACCCCAAGGCACCCTCTCGGATCGCTAGAGAAGGCTTTCTCACCGAGGGCGTGTCGCCCCCGCCCATCGTCCGCCATCGGGCCCACCAAGGCGCTTACAGACACCATGGCCACACAACGCAGGAGGGATCTGCGGTAGAGGTAAGGCCTAGAGCAAGTCGGAGCGTCCGTGGTCAGGGCCGCGAGCCCGCGCTGCCCCGGGCTCGCCATCTCCGGCCACACTGGGCTTAGCTAGGGATCTAAAAGGCCCCTGTGCGGCTCCCAAGTCAGTGCCTCCCCTCAGGCCGAGACCAAGGGAGGCAGAGACTGGGACGGAGGTGCCGATCAAACAGCACCTCCCAACCAAAGAGCCAGCATCACGCCGCTGGCTCGGCCCGCCACAATCACTCCCACACCCGCGTGGAAACCCCAGCAAGGGGAACACGCGGGCACGCGCCCGAGCCTGCCCGCCCCCACACGGCACGCCGTGGGGTGGGGGCGACGAGGCACCCGTCCCCCGCGAGGGGGACGGGCACGCCTCCCTTACCGACTCGACCCCCCGCTTCTCAGACACACCAGCGCAGCGGTCACCTGAGGAGGGCGACGGGAACAGGGAACGACACCGCCACTCGGCCTCGGGCGCCTGAGGGACGACCTGGAACACTCCAGGGGCACCGCCAACGGCCGGGGGAGCGCGCTCACGCGTCCAAGAAGGCGCGCGGCGCGGCGGCAACACGGCCCGCCCCACCGTGGGGAGGGCCGCCCGCGAGACACAGCCAAGAGGCACAGGCGGAGCATCCGCCGCGTCACGGAGACCCCGACACCGCCCACGCCACAAGGCACGGGGCGGGGGAGCGAGGTCGGGCCGGATTCCGCACCCCTGCCACCTCCCACACGCCACTCGCAGCGGGGGAGAACGGGCGAGGGGGCCCGCGGGCAGAGCGAGAAGAGCGGTCCCGTTCGCCATGAACGTCCGTCCCTCGTCTGGCACGGCTTAGGCCCGGCCCGGGAGAGCACAGCATCACCACATCGATCAGCAGCATAACGCGAGGGATCCCCGAGCAAGGGAAGGCCGGCGAGGACAGCCAGCGGAGGAGCCTGCTTCAGCCTCACCGGCCCCCCTCCTCCTCTAGCAAGCGCGGGCGACGACCCCAGGACGAGAACGCCTGACACGCACTGGCACGGAGCCGGCGGGACGGGGTAAGTCGCGACCGCACCCGGGTGCCGGCGGCAGGGAGTGCACGTGGTAGAGGACCCCGCGCCCCTAACCCCGCCGCCCTCGGGTACCAGAGACCGGAGGTGGCACCACGGTCGCGGGGACGCCTGGAACGCACAAGAGCCGGCGCGCAGGCCCCAGCGGGCGGCTCAAGCGGCGGGGGTGGAAACGGGCGTCCGATTCTCGGCCAGAGCCCGGAGACCTCCCCGCACACGCATCCAGGCACCCGGAAGCTCTCGGGCGACTGTCACCCGAGCAGAGCGTGTCAGCACTTATCTGGCGGCACAAAACCACCCATTCAGGGGCAAGAATCGCCGCGCCCGGAGACGGGGCCCACCCACGGATCACGAGGGGAACCCCTGGATCACGGCCACGGCCACCAGACCCCAAGCACGACCCCATCGCCACCAGGCCCGGAGCTCCCGGGGCCATCTGGTCGACCCCAGAAGCGTGGCGGCAGGGGGAGCCGGGGACAGCCTCCCCGGGCCGCCCGCGCGGGCCGGGACCGGTCGGTCCCTCCCTCTGAGTCGCCGGGTCAGGACTTAGAAAAGAATTCCACGGAGGAGCCTCCGGCGACCGGGCCCGGGGCGGGACCGTGGCTCCCGTCCCTCAGCCGGGGCTCCACCTACGCCTCGAGCCGGCCCCCTCCCACCTCCGGACAAAGACGCGACCCGCGAAACTCGGAGAGAGAAGTCCGGTCCGACGGCCCGGACCCACCCCGGGCACGCGTCCCGGCCGGGGACGCCCTCCCCGGCCCGCCCTCGAGGGCTCCCGGGGCCGGTCCACGCTCTTCTCCAGGGCGGGACTTGGACAAAAAACTGCCACGGAGGAGGAGGCATCCGAGGACCGGGCCCGGTCCCCACCGCCAGAGCCGGTCGACTCGGAAGACCAGTGGGGAAAAGGCCAGCCCGGCGGCCGAGCCCGTCGCGCCCTCCACGGGCCTCCCCCGCAAGGCCCCGGCCGGTCCCCCACCTCCGGAGCGGGGCGCGGAAAGGGGATCGGCGACGCGGAAGGCCCGACCACCGGGCCGCCCTCAGGACGACGGCCGGGCACGGGACGAGTTCCCTCGCCCGTTCCCCCGCGGCGGCCCCCCACCCCCTCCCGGGGACGGAGGGGCACCGGCGGCTGCTGGTCGACCCGTCCGGGAGGCCCCACACCCCGGCCGGCACCGGGCGGCGCGGCGACAGCCACCTCCCTCAGTAGCCTGCACCTCCAATCTCCGGCGAGCGGGCGTCGCGCTCACGCCCCGGCGCCACCGGGCCAGATCCCGCCAGCGACGCCGGCCTCCCGGGACTCTGCCTCGGTCACCGCGGCCGAGTCCCGTCCCTTGGCCCGCGTCGCCGGAGCTCCGGAGGAAAGAGACGATATAAAAGCGGCCGCCAGGTGGCACCCGGCGACCGGCGACCGCCTCAGCGGGACGGAGCCGGAGCGCGGGCCCGCCGGGGAGCACAGCCGGGCCGCCGGGCCGCCAGATCCCGTCCCGGCGCCCCCTCGGACCCAGCCTCCCGGCCCAGCTCGGCCCCGGGGCGTCCGCCCGCGGGCTCGCGGCCGCCAAGGCGCAGCCCCAGCCGCAGGAGGGGGACCCGGAAAAGGTTTCTCGGGCGCTCACCGGGAAGGGGACGGGGAGAGTTCCCCCAGAGAGGCCAGGGGTCGGCCCGGGCCGGGCTGAGCCGGTGCGGCCGGGAGGCCGCCGCTTCCCGGAGCGGCCGGAGCGCCCCCGGGGCTCCCGGGAGGACTTAGAAAATCAGGGCGGGCGGGGACGGTCAAACCGAAACCAGGCACGTCATCCGAGAAGGACCGTGATGACGGGAGGAGGAAAGCTTTCAAGCGCAGAGGGTCTGTCGAAGGCAGGCGGAGAGTCTACCCGCTGAAACGGACGAAGATGGGAAAAAGAGGCTAGCTGAGGTGCCGACATTTAAGGAAATTAAAAAAAAAAAAAAAGCACGAGGGCGTGGAGAACTGGGGGAAAATCAACACTGAGAAATCTACCCTCTGAAACTGACGAAGATGGGCAACAGGGGCTAGCTCGGGTGGCAATCTTTAAGCAGAACACACACACACACACACACACACACACAAGCGCGTAGAGACCTGGGGAAAAAGCAACGCTGAGAAATCTACCCTCTGAAACTGACGAACATGGGCAACACAGGCTAGCTCAGGTGGCAATCGTTAAGCAAAAAAATAAATAAATAAAATAAAAAACTACAATGGCGAGGAGACCCGGTGAAAAAGCAACCCTGAAAAAAGGTACCCTCTGAAACGGAGGAAGCAGGGCAACAGAGCCTAGCTCAGGTGACAATATTTAAGCCAAAAAGAAAGAAAGAAAGAAACAAAGAAACAAAGAAAAGAGCAAGGGAGTGGAGACCTTGGGAAAGAGCGATACTGAAAAATCTAGCCTCTGAAACTGACAAAGATGGGCAACACACGTTAGCTCAAGTGCCAATCTTGCAAAGAAAACACACACACTCACACACACACACACACACTGAGGGACGTGGAGACCTGGGGAAAAAGCAACACTGAGAAATCCACCCTCTGAAGCTGACGAAAATGGGCCACAGAGGCTAGCTCAGGCGGCAATCGTTAAGCAAAAGAAACACACAAGGGCGTGGAGACCTGGGGAAAAAGCAACACTGAGAAATCCACCCTCAGAAACTGAGAAAGAAGCGCAACAGAGGCTAGCTCAGGTGGCAATCGTTAAGCAAAAGAAACACACAAGGGCGTGGAGACCCGGGTAAAAAGCAGCACGGAGAAATCCACCCTCTGAAACTGAGGAACATGGGCAACAGACGCTAGCTCAGGTTGGAACCTTTAAGCAGAAAAGAAAGACACCAGGGCGTGGAGAGCTGGCGAAAAAGCAACACTGAGAAATCTACCCTCTGAAACTGAGAAAGAAGCGCAACAGAGGCTAGCTCAGGTGGCAATCTTTAAGCAAAAGAAACACACAAGGGCGTGGAGACCTGGGGAAAAAGCAACACTGAGAAATCCACCCTCTGAAGCTGACGAAAATGGGCAACAGAGGCTACCTCAGGTGGCAATCATTAAGCAAAATAATAAAATAAAATAAAAAACTACAATGGCGAGGAGACCCGGTGAAAAAGCAACCCTGAAAAAAGGTACCCGCTGAAACGGAGGAAGCAGGGCAACAGAGCCTAGCTCAGGTGACAATATTTAAGCCAAAAAGAAAGAAAGAAAGAAAGAAAGGAAGAAAGAAAGAAAAGAGCAAGGGAGTGGAGACCTTGGGAAAGAGCGATACTGAAAAATCTAGCCTCTGACTGACAAAGACTGGCAACACACGTTAGCTCAAGTGCCAATCTTGCAAAGAAAACACACACACTCACACACACACACACTGAGGGACTTGGAGACCTGGGGAAAAAGCAACACTGAGAAATCCACCCTCTGAAGCTGACGAAAATGGGCCACAGAGGCTAGCTCAGGTGGCAATCGTTAAGCAAAAGAAACACACAAGGGCGTGGAGACCTGGGGAAAAAGCAACACGGAGAAATCCACCCTCTGAAACTGACGAAGAAGGGCAACAGATGCTAGCTTAGGTTCAATATTTGAGCAAAAAAAAAAAAAAAAAAAACCCACACACAAGGGCGTGCAGAACTTGGGAAAGAGCAAGACTGAGAAATCTACCCTCTGAAACTGACAAAGATGGGCCACAGAGGCTAGCTCAGGTGGCAATCGTTAAGCAAAAGAAACACACAAGGGCGTGGAGACCTGGGGAAAAAGCAACACTGAGAAATCTACCATCTGAAACTGAAGAAGATGGGCAACAGAGGCTAGCTCAGGTGGCAATCATTAAGCAAAAAAAATAAAAAATATAAAAATACAATGGCGAGGAGACCCGGTGAAAAAGCAACCCTGAAAAAAGGTACCCGCTGAAACGGAGGAAGCAGGGCAACAGAGCCTAGCTCAGGTGACAATCTTTAAGCCAAAAAAAAAAAAAAAAAAGAAAAGAAAAGAGCAAGGGAGTGGAGACCTTGGGAAAGAGCGATACTGAAAAATCTAGCCTCTGAAACTGACAAAGATTGGCAACACACGTTAGCTCAAGTGCCAATCTTGCAAAGAAAACACACACACTCACACACACACACACTGAGGGACTTGGAGACCTGGGGAAAAAGCAACACTGAGAAACCTACCCTCTCAAACTGACGAAGATGGGCAACAGATGCTAGCTTAGGTTCAATATTTGAGCAAAAAAAAAAAAAAAAAAACACACACACACACAAGGGCGTGCAGAACTTGGGAAAGAGCAAGACTGAGAAATCTACCCTCTGAAACTGACAAAGATGGGAAACAGAGGCTTAGCTCAGGTGGCAATCTTTAAGCAGAAAAAAAAAAAACAACAACAACAAAAAACCCCCACAATGGAGTGGAGACCCGGGGGAAATCAACACTGAAAAATACAAATACAATGGAAGGCCAATAGACAGAGCAGGCACTTTCACCTGGGGAGGAGGAGGTACGCATGGATGACCAATAAGCGCATGCAAAGATGTGAGCTGTTCCCTGGAAAAGCAAGTGAGAAAATTAGAGGGAGACATTGTGGGGACACACGGGTGAGACTGGCTTCTTCCAAATACAGGAACAGGATCAAACTGCTAGTGAGGTCGCGGAGAAGCCAAGTCAGTCACTCACGCCTCACTGGTGGTGAAGGGAAACGGTATGGCCTCTGTGAAAAATGGCGTGGCGGGTTCCAAAACTCACACGCCGCGGAAACAACCACCGAAAGTGGCAACCTACATAAGCCCTTGGTGTATCTTGCCTCCTAAGAGCGTCTGTATGTAGCTGGAGCCTTGGGTCGTTAAGGCTTCCACAGTGATCTGTGGTGGTGGTGGGGGGGGGCCTTGGGCCTTGGGGGTCTCCGCTGGACCTCCAGGAAGTCAGCTTTTGTGGAGTCCCGTGAGTCCTTCCAGGGAGGGAGGCATCCAACCCGAGGGTGGTCTGGAGGGCACCACTCCCGCCACTCCCGGGGGCTGGGGCGGGGGGCGGGGTGGGGGCTGCGGCCACGTTCCTGTTCATTCACACAGAATCCGGGGCATGAATGTTCTTAGCAGCTCTGTTCCACACAGACCCACACTGGAAACCACACAGATGTCCTGCAAGTCCCATCCCTTGCTCATGTCGCCGGGGCTCCGGAGGAGGGCCACTCTGTAAAAGCGGCCGCCAGATGGCGCCCAACAACCGGCGCGGAGGGGTCAGCGGGAGGGAACCGGGTCACCGGCCAGCGAGAGTGCACAGCCTGAGCCCACCGCCGGGTCAGGTCTCTCTCTGTCTACCTCTGTCTCTGTCTCTCTGTCTCTCTGTCTCTGACTCTGTCTCTCTCTCTCTTTCTCTCTGGGCCCGCTTGGGGCGGCCGGGAGGTCACCACGCGAGGCCCCAGGATGTCCACCTCGGAGCTCCCAGGCAGCACAGGGCAACCCTGGGCGCAGAAGGAGGTCTTGGAAAATCGGCGGGGAGGGGGGTGGGGTGGGTGGGCTTGCCAGGAAGGGGACAGACTCCCCACGTGACTCCTGGGCCGGGCCGGGGCTGCCGGCTGGCTGACGCGGACAGAGGGTGGAAAAGTCCCCGGAGATGCCACGGGGCAGGCCGGGGCTGCCGGCCCCCGATTCCCTGAGCGGCCCGAGCACTTCCCGGGTCCCGGGAGGACTTAGAAAATCAGGGCGGGGTGGGGGGTGGGGGTCGCTGTCAAACCGAAACCATGCACGTCATCAGAGAAGGACCGTGACGACGGAGGAATTGTCCGCAGTCTGTCAGGAATTGTGTGCAGCCTGTCACTTCCGGCCCAGAGGGTCTTTCTAAGGCAGACGGACAGACAGAGCCCACAAGTCGTAGAGGAAAGGACCGAGCCGCTTGGCCGCTGAAAAGTTTACAAGACAAAACGGGTCTCCCTCCGCACGGGGCCACAGCAAAGCCCAAAGATGACACACGGGGGGAGCATGGGTGCAGATTCACGTGTGGTGATAAGAATATGGATTTCAGCAGGGCTTCCCGTCCTCATCAACAAGCAGAAGCACCCAAATGGTGCGGGTTGGGGGCAGAGACCTCACAGCCATTCCCTCCACAAATCGAGTTCCCCGGGACATCCTCACAGCGCCGTGCTGTGAGTGTGTGTGGGTGTTTAAAATGGGGTAAATGTGGACGTGGAACTGCTCCGTGAAACCAAAATAACAACAGTCGTAGATCTTCTTTGGTCATTTAGAAAATTCTTCCCCCCCCCCCCCCCCCCAGCGGTGCACGTATTTCCCTTCCAAAAAAGAAGAACGGGAAAGGAGATGTTAAAGGCAAGCAGAGAGAGGAAAACTGTTGCAAAACAAAAGCTGAGCTCCCGTCCGAGGGAGGCCTCCTCCGTTAGAGGCCTAGGAAATCATTCTGACAAAATGGAGGATCTCTGTCTTTGGTGTCGATTCCCTCAGAGGTCAAGAGAAACCTTTTCCAATGTCTTTATCAGGAGGAGACTAGAAGTTAGAGAAAAGTATCCTTTCGAGAGCGAGAAAAACCAATTCTGATTTTGCATCAGCTTCCCTCCGATCTTGAAACTCATTGACTTGATTCCATTCTGTCGATGGAAATAATCCGGAACCAATCTATCCGTGAAAATCGGGGTGAGTTTATTCTGACCTAAGATGTAAGGACTGTGGCCCGGGGCCTTTCTTCCTGAAGGAAGAAAGGGCGCCCGGGAAGTGGGGTGTACAGAGTGCTTCTAGACCCCCAGAGAGGACGTTTCACATAGGATCGAAAGGTCCCTTGGACGATAGTCGCGACACTGCTCTGTCAGCACAGCGATCGACAGACACCGCTGGGTGGCAGGTCTGTTGTCTGGGCCTGGGTGGTCACAGGTGAGCCGGATGGTCAAAGGTGAGCGCAACCATCCGTTCCTAGCCTAAGGAAAGATGCCTCTCCTTAAGGAAAGGCCCGAGCACGGGGAAGCTGCTCCTTTCCCTTAAGGGCATTGGTTCTTGCCGTAGGAAATGTTTAAAGCAGATCTACGATGCAATGCGTGCTCGACGGCCACGTCAGGCCCTTTTGGAAAAACACTGTCAGGCCGAATTAGGCCGACACCCAATGGCTTCCTCATAGACTCCAATAGATCCTATCGCTCGCCATTTCTATCTGTCCACTCGTTCCAATTTTAGGCCACTTGACCACGAACAGACCTTTTTCTCAGATTTTTTTCCCCGTGATCACCTTTTCACAGACAAAACGATCTTTACTTTTTAGGCCCTCTTGCCTGAAGGCAGCCATCTCACTTTCCTTGAACACAAAGATGTTTCCCATATTCACTTTTAGTGGCTTTTTGTTTTGTTTTGTGTTGTTTTGTTTTGAGGACGATGAGCCCTGAGCTAACTGCTGCCAATCCTCCTCTTTTTGCCGAGGAAGGCTGGCCCTGAGCTAACCTCCGTGCCCATCTTCCTCTATTTCATATGTGGGACGCCTACCACCACGTGGCTCGCCCAGCGGTGCCACGTCCACCCCCGGGATCCGAACCGGCGAACCCCGGGCCGGCGAAGTGGAACAGGCACACTTAACCAGCGCGCCACTGGGCCGGCCTAGTGGCTTTCATCGCATTCGTTAAGTAGAATTTTTAACCCTCACGAACCTTAATTTTGGTGAAAACTAAGAAGTCAGCAATTAGGAACTGTCCTTCCCATGAGCAGTCTGTCGCTTGGCCAATTTCTAAACACTTGGCCACTTTTAGAAACATGGGATTTCATAGGTTTATCTCTTCCTTCGCTTTATTTGATTTCATCTCACTTTAGTTTTTGGGTGAGGAAGATCGGCCCTCACAGAGCTGACGCCTGTTGCCAATCTTCCTCTTCTTTCTGCTTGAGGGAGAGCGGGCCCGAGGTAACACCTGCGCCCCACTTCCTTGATCTTGCGGACGGGATGCCACCACAGCCCGGAGTGAGGAGCGGTGGAGGTCCACGCCCGGGATCTGAACCCGAGGACCCCAGGCTGCCGAAGCTGAGTGCAGGAGCTTAACCACTATGCCGCCGTGCCGCCGTCCCCTGTCAAAGCTTTTAATAAAGCACGAGACGTGTTCCTCGATAGACCCAAAGGTCTTTTCGTTTCCGTATCCTCACAAACCCAAAGTAGATAAACTTCTATTTAGCCACTCACGTCTCAGGTTCTATCTTACTCGGAAATGATCTACATCGTCAAGGAAATTGTTTTTGTCTTAAGTTTGGCACCCGAGCTAACGACTGTTGCCAATCTTCCGTTTTTGTTTCCCCCCCCCCCGCGATTTTTCTCCCCAAATCCCCCCCATGACATAGTTGTCTATCTTAGTTGAGGGCCGTTCTAGTTGTGGCATGTGGGACGCCGCCTCCACACGGCCCGACGAGCGGTGCCGTGTCCGTGCCTGGGATCTGAACGGGCAAAACCCTGGGCCGCCGAAGGGGAGCGTGTGAACTTAACCACTCGGCCACGGGGCTGCCCCCGTCCGTGGACTTTTTTATCACCTGATTTCACCTCGCAAAACTTCAAAGCTTCAAGTTATCAGAGAGGTTTGGGAAGTTGTTTTTATTTATTTAATTAATTTATTTTTCGAGGAAGACGAGCCCCGAGCTGACACCTGCTGCCAATTCTCCTCTTTTTGCCCCGGGAGAGTGGTCCCGAGCTAACATCCGTGCCCATCCTCCTCCCGTTGATAGGCGGGACGCCAACCACAGCGTGGCTCACCAAGCGGCGCCACGTCCGCACCCCGGATCCGAACCGGCGAACCCCTGGCCGACAAAACGGAACGTGCGAACTTAACTGCTGTGCCGCCGGGCTGGCCCTTCGGGAAGTTCTTTTCAGGACACGGGCCATAAACTAGAATCACCGCTACAGGTTTATCGGAGCGACATCAGCGTTCGTGGTGGATTGAGTCGTCCCCTCTGTCTCTCCCCTCCAGGGGACAACCAAAGGGACGTCTATCGACCCACCCACCAAGGATTCCCCCCCCCCCCGCATGGCACAGCAGGATGCCTGAGAGATCCACGCAGCCCTACAGCGGCAAGTCACATTCGCACAGTCAAAATTCAATGGCAGAGGGGGCTGGCCCCGTGGCCGAGTGGTTAAGTTCGCACGCTCCGCTGCAGGCGGCCCAGTGTTTCGTGGGTTCGAATCCTGGGCGCGGACATGGCACTGTTCATCAGACCACGCTGAGGCAGCGTCCCACATGCCACAACTAGAAGAACCCACAACGAAGAATACACAACTATGTACCGGGGGGCTTTGGGGAGAAAAAGGAAAAAATAAAATCTTTAAAAAAAAAATTCAATGGCAGAGACAAAACGTTAAGGTCAGCGAGAGGGAAGAGAATAACCGGCCCAGGAGCAACAGTGTGAAGAACATGGAGAAGACGGGTCCTAGACGCCGGGGTCCCCGGAGCAGCAATTTCATCAGAGGCCCGCGAACGTCCACGATCTCCACACCACGTTTATGGCCGACTGCGTGTGTGGGTCCTTTGGAATCGACCAGGCTACCGTCTGGGCCACTTTGGGACATCGTGTCTAGCTGCCCCGAGCGGTGGAGCTGTCGTTCGAGTGTAAGATGGGGCCCGTCCGGGGAGAGCATGGGGACGGGGAAAGGGAGGCCGCGGGAAGTCACAGAGTCTGAGGTGTTCGGGGGAGACCGACTCTTCTAAAGTGGAGGCGGTAGAAGGAGAGCAGCAGGATTTTTGGATTTTTGTTCTCTCTGTTAGGTATCTGGGTCCGGAGGAGAGTGGGGCGGGGGGGGATGGTTGTGGTGGTGGTGGTGGTGGTGGGTGTGAGGCTGAGGCAGGGCTGGTGTTTCCTTTCCGGGTCAGGTGAAAGAGCTCCTCCAGTGGAGGTTTTTGGACAAGGGGTCTGGTCTGGCAGGATGGGAGGTTGCGGGTCGAGCCACAGGGGAATCTGTCGTAGCTCAGACTCGGGCCTTTGAAGAAATAGACAGAGAGAGGAGTTTTGCTCTGTCTGTCACCGCAGCCGGCACCTCAGGAGCAACAACAGAAGGCTTCCCGAATGAGTGAAGGGGCAGGAGCCAGCGTGCCCCGTGCCTCTCTCAGCCCTGCGCCGGCAGGGAAGGAAGCAGGCAGGCAGGCAGGCAGGCAGGCCTCAGGGCTACTCCCGTCCTACTGCCCGGTGGTCCCTGTCCCGGCCCCGCCCCCACTCTCCCCCTGACCCTCACCGCTCCCCAGCCCTCTTGTCAGCCAGAGAGGCGATGGGGGGGGCGGGGCGGTCCCAGAACAAGTTTCCTCTCATCCACCATCATCTTGCCACCCTGACGACTTGGCCCGAGATCCTGCCTAGGCTGTAGCCGTGTGTGGTTTTCCTGTGGACAAGGGGGCCGGTTCACCATTTCGGAGGAAACCCCTAGCCTTCCACTGCCGAGTCGAGTCGGTGGGACTCGCCAGCCTGGGAGGGGGGAGGGGGGAGGGGAGGTCAGGCCCATTCATTCCGACGGGCCTGGTGTCAGGGCTTCATTCAAGTGCAGGAAGCTCTCTCCCATGGCCTCGGGCTCTTTTCCATTGAACGGCTTTCTTCAATTCCCCCACCCTTAGGCCGCAGTCCGCCAAGGGCCGGGAGGCAGGGAGGGAAGATGTTGGGGCAGGGTGGCTGTCTGAGAAACTCGCCTCGTCTGGGGCAGAAAGAGTGCCCCCCTCCTTTCTCTAACCCTACTAGACTGCTTGAGGATCACGGACGGTTTGGCTCATCGATGAGCCCTGCGTTATGGGCCCGGCAAGCAAACTCCTAACTGGCAACCCGCTGCTCTAGGCGTGTGTGGGTTTTTTGATCATTCACCTTCAAGTTCGCACGACATTGGTCCGTGTCCCCCGCCCCAGCTTCCCATGGGAAATCCTCCGTCTCTTTCCACAGACTCACTGGCGACTTCACACAGCGCCTGCCTCCTCCTCCTCCTCCTCCTCCTCCTCCTCCTCCTCCTCCTCCTCCTCCTCCTCTGAAGGGGCTGACCCCGTGGCCGAGCGGTTGAGTTTGCACGCTCCGCTTCAGCGGCCCGGGGCTTCAAAGGTTCGGATCCTGGGCTCGGACACGGTACCGCTCATCAAGCCACGCTGAGGTGGCGTCCCACACGGCAGAACCAGAGGGACCCTCAAAGAGAATATACAACTAGGTACTGGGGTGCTCTGGGGAGAAGAAGAAGAAGGAGGAGGAATAAAAAGAAAAGATAAGATTGGCAATGAGCTCGGGTGCCGGTCTTTAAAAAAAAAAAAAAAAAAAGAGGAAGAAAGATGGACAAACAGGAACGAATCCCACTGACGGCACCTCCAAATGGTGGGGGGTAGGGGTGTGGGGGGGGTGGGGAGTGGCATCATCGGGCCAATGGTGACTCTAAGTCGTGATCCCGCGGTTGTGTTATTTGATATTTTATCGAATCGATTTATTATTTTATTTTTGAGGAAGATGAGCCCTGAGCGAACATCTGCCGCCAATCCTCCTCTGTCGGCCGAGGAAGACTGGCCCTGAGCTGACATCCGTGCCCATCCCCCTCTACTTTCCAGGTGGGATGCCTGCCATAGAGTGTCTCGCCAAGCGGTGCTGGGTCCTGCGCCCGGGATCCGGACCGGCGAACCCGGGGCCGGCGGAGCGGAACGTGCGAACTTCACCGCTGCGCCACCGGGCCGGCCCCCGGAGTTGTTTTAAAAATCCAGTAAGGGGCTGGCCCCGTGGCCGAGTGGTTAAGTTCGCGCGCTCCGCTGCAGGCGGCCCAGTGTTTCGTCGGTTCGGATCCCGGGCGCGGACACGGCACTGCTCATCAAACCACGCTGAGGCGGCGTCCCACATGCCACCGCTAGAAGGACCCACAACGAAGAACACACAACTATGTACCGGGGGGCTTTGGGGAGAAAAAGGAAAGACAAAAAATAAAATCTTCAAAACTCCAATAAAACTTTGAGTGAAGACGACGAGGAGGATGCGAAACGTATCTCACGCCTCCGAGCCGAGCCGTCCGTTTAGGAAGGGGGACGAGGACCCTTTGTAAGCGATGTCCCTTTTTAAGCACCATTCTAAACCACAGAACAGAACTCCCTCTCCTCGACCCGGAGCGACCCGGAGCGAGGAGGTTCCTGGGTGTGTCAGAGAGGGCCACGTCCTCTGCAGCACGAACGAACCGCCAGGGTTCGGCCACGGGAAAGAATTTCTTCCTCTCCAGGTGGACTAAAAGTCGCCGACGGCAGCGGGCGTAGGTGCTATCCTTCCCGTCCAGGAAAGGCAGGGAGAACTTCAGCCGTGAAGAGAAGGAGGTCTTCCTCACTCCCCGTTCGGGAGGGCCCCTTTGGCAGGGGAGTTTTGTCTCCTGATTTCAAGTCAGGAAGAAAAGGGAGAGAGAGAGAGAGTGTCCTTCTCGTGTCAGGTCGGTCTGAGGGGGACCTCCTCTGGTTTCCTCCCTTCCCAGGGAAGGCCGTTCGCTCCTTCTTCTAGAAAAAGCTCCCAAAGCACCACCGCCCAGGATGGTTGACCTACGCCCATCGTCCCTCCTTTCCCAATCATTTCTACCGCGACAGAGGGACAGAGGCCCCGGCCCCATCCCCATCCCCACCCCCACCCCCATCGCCTGCCTCCTTGATGGCCAAAGGAGCTGCCTCTGAGAATGGAACGGGGCTTGGAAACCTTCTAGAGGGGTGACTCTCACCTGCCTGCCTGCTGGGGAAAAGCACCCACGCTGTCCATCGGACTGCTCTTTTGGGCAAACGTGGGCGTGCCACGTAGCGATCGACAGCTTGGGGGGGGGGGGGGGGGGGGGGTGGCGTGGTGGTGCCCAGGATCCACGACACGTGACGGCTGCGGAGCACGACAGCCCTAAGACCTTGAGGGAGACGGGGTGGCGCGTGAATCCTTTCGGAACGAGAACGACAGGAAACGCTGACGGGGACGTGTTCTCGTCTCGAGAACACACCAACGCCTCGCACGGTGTCTGACCCGGGGTGCCTCTGACTTTTGTCATCAGAGAAGATCCTGTCGACCGCCCCTCACGCTTTGGGGAAAAGGGGAGAGGGACTCGGTAGCACGGGAGAAGGCCATCCATCCGCCCTTCCTTTCCGTCTTCACGGCTCCTTCTCGTGGAAAACGAGGAAGCCGTCCGGAGGAACGGAACACTGACCCGGGCCAAAGCGTGGCCCAGCCTGAGCCTCCAAAACCTTCTGCTAAGTGAGAGGTGCCAGACATCCAAGGCGACCTACGTTGCGATTCCACACAGAGGAGAGAGCTAGAACGGTCCAACCCTAGAGGGCGACAGCAGATGGCGGCGGTGGTGGTGGTCGTGGTGAGGCAGATCCGGGAGTGGGGCCGTTTTTTCTTTCGGAGGGAGGGGATGGAAACGGAAACCTTCTGGAAATAGATAGCCGTGACGGATGCGCCACCTTGGGGAGGGAGACTCCCGAAGGCCACTGGCTTGTGCCCCGTGGAAAGGATGGATTCGGTGGGATGGGAATTCTACCTCCGTGTAGAGCGTGTGGTAAACCACGAGGTGGGTGGGTGGGTGGATG
>NW_027222142.1:0-2500 GCF_041296265.1 Equus caballus
GCCCGGTCGCCGGAGGCTCCTCCGTGGAATTCTTTTCTAAGTCCTGACCCGGCGACTCAGAGGGAGGGACCGACCGGTCCCGGCCCGCGCGGGCGGCCCGGGGAGGCTGTCCCCGGCTCCCCCTGCCGCCACGCTTCTGGGGTCGACCAGATGGCCCCGGGAGCTCCGGGCCTGGTGGCGATGGGGTCGTGCTTGGGGTCTGGTGGCCGTGGCCGTGATCCAGGGGTTCCCCTCGTGATCCGTGGGTGGGCCCCGTCTCCGGGCGCGGCGATTCTTGCCCCTGAATGGGTGGTTTTGTGCCGCCAGATAAGTGCTGACACGCTCTGCTCGGGTGACAGTCGCCCGAGAGCTTCCGGGTGCCTGGATGCGTGTGCGGGGAGGTCTCCGGGCTCTGGCCGAGAATCGGACGCCCGTTTCCACCCCCGCCGCTTGAGCCGCCCGCTGGGGCCTGCGCGCCGGCTCTTGTGCGTTCCAGGCGTCCCCGCGACCGTGGTGCCACCTCCGGTCTCTGGTACCCGAGGGCGGCGGGGTTAGGGGCGCGGGGTCCTCTACCACGTGCACTCCCTGCCGCCGGCACCCGGGTGCGGTCGCGACTTACCCCGTCCCGCCGGCTCCGTGCCAGTGCGTGTCAGGCGTTCTCGTCCTGGGGTCGTCGCCCGCGCTTGCTAGAGGAGGAGGGGGGCCGGTGAGGCTGAAGCAGGCTCCTCCGCTGGCTGTCCTCGCCGGCCTTCCCTTGCTCGGGGATCCCTCGCGTTATGCTGCTGATCGATGTGGTGATGCTGTGCTCTCCCGGGCCGGGCCTAAGCCGTGCCAGACGAGGGACGGACGTTCATGGCGAACGGGACCGCTCTTCTCGCTCTGCCCGCGGGCCCCCTCGCCCGTTCTCCCCCGCTGCGAGTGGCGTGTGGGAGGTGGCAGGGGTGCGGAATCCGGCCCGACCTCGCTCCCCCGCCCCGTGCCTTGTGGCGTGGGCGGTGTCGGGGTCTCCGTGACGCGGCGGATGCTCCGCCTGTGCCTCTTGGCTGTGTCTCGCGGGCGGCCCTCCCCACGGTGGGGCGGGCCGTGTTGCCGCCGCGCCGCGCGCCTTCTTGGACGCGTGAGCGCGCTCCCCCGGCCGTTGGCGGTGCCCCTGGAGTGTTCCAGGTCGTCCCTCAGGCGCCCGAGGCCGAGTGGCGGTGTCGTTCCCTGTTCCCGTCGCCCTCCTCAGGTGACCGCTGCGCTGGTGTGTCTGAGAAGCGGGGGGTCGAGTCGGTAAGGGAGGCGTGCCCGTCCCCCTCGCGGGGGACGGGTGCCTCGTCGCCCCCACCCCACGGCGTGCCGTGTGGGGGCGGGCAGGCTCGGGCGCGTGCCCGCGTGTTCCCCTTGCTGGGGTTTCCACGCGGGTGTGGGAGTGATTGTGGCGGGCCGAGCCAGCGGCGTGATGCTGGCTCTTTGGTTGGGAGGTGCTGTTTGATCGGCACCTCCGTCCCAGTCTCTGCCTCCCTTGGTCTCGGCCTGAGGGGAGGCACTGACTTGGGAGCCGCACAGGGGCCTTTTAGATCCCTAGCTAAGCCCAGTGTGGCCGGAGATGGCGAGCCCGGGGCAGCGCGGGCTCGCGGCCCTGACCACGGACGCTCCGACTTGCTCTAGGCCTTACCTCTACCGCAGATCCCTCCTGCGTTGTGTGGCCATGGTGTCTGTAAGCGCCTTGGTGGGCCCGATGGCGGACGATGGGCGGGGGCGACACGCCCTCGGTGAGAAAGCCTTCTCTAGCGATCCGAGAGGGTGCCTTGGGGTACCGGACCCCCCAGCCGCCGCCCCTCCTCTGCGCGTAGTAGCCACGGACGCCACCACCGTGGCGCGTGGGCAGAGCCGCTCTTTGCCTACCGCGGCCGGCGCCTCCCCCCTCCGAGTCGGGGGAGGGTCACGCCCGGCCGGGCCGTCGTTGGGCGCGGGGCCGCGCGTGTGCGCGAGCGTGCGCGTGGTTCTCCCGTCGCGTGCTGGGGTGGGGAGAGGGCCCGGCCCTGTCCGGGCTCCGCCCCGCCGCGAGCGGCTGGCTCTCCGCTCGCTCCCGTCCCGAGCCGCAGCCGGTGGTGGCGTGCGGGCATGGGTGGGGGCCGCCGCCGCTCTCGGGCGCGTTCCCTCGGGACGTGGGTCCCGGAGCAGACCAGACAGGCAGACGGGTGGCTGGGTGGACGGGGCGGCCCCCGGCGGCGGGGGCGCCTCACGTAGGCCCCGGCGGTGGGGCCGGGCCCGCGGGAGGCCGAAGGGTGGCGGAGGCCGGCCGGCGTCCCAGGCGTCGTGGGACCGCCCTCGCGTGTCGTTGGCGGTGGGATCCCGCGTGTGTTTTCCTGGTGGCCCGTCCGCGCCCGAGGCCGTCCCCGGGAGCCTTCCCGCGAGCCCGCGCTCCCTCCGTCGAGGCGCGCGCGCCGCGCTCCCCGTTGCCGCCGGTGCTGCCCCGCCCGGGCAGACGCCTGGCCGCGCCGCCCACCGGCCGGGACCGAAATGGGCCTCGCCGCGC